>NC_064290.1:53123626-53379658 GCF_019186545.1 Solanum stenotomum
TGATTTATTATATTATATTATTTTATATTATATTATATTATATTCTATATATATTATATTTATTTTCTACTATATAATAAAAGGGAGTTTAAGTATATATTATATTATATATTATATAAACTCCCTTAGAAAATAAATATATATTATATATATTATATAGTAGAAAAAATGATTTATTATATTATATGTATTATATAGGGAGTTTATGATGGGACATTCAAATGTCCCATCATAAACTCCCTCTTATATATAAGTAGAATACGATGCATTTATTTTTATGTATCACGGTCTTGAACATCTGAATTGTAAGCATATTTGTTTTGGGTTGAATGATTTTGGTTGGCATTTTTAATCTTTTATTGTTTTTTCTTCGATTGGTTAGGAAGTTACAAGATTATTGAGCAAGTATATATACAATAAGGTATACATAGTTTCATAGCATCGACAAATTAAATTAAATTAAATATTTTTTACATGTATATTAGATGTATATATGTGAAAATTTTCTATTATTTTATCAAATATTAAATTGTAAACATATGATTTTAGAAGTGTAATAAACTCATTATTAAAACTTTAAATATTAAATTAGTTAAATTAATTTAAATCTCAAATCGGCCTCTAATATTACCATCCATTTTGTACTCCATTATTGCTTTAACCAATTTCATCACTTGTCAATTTCTTATTGTTATTTGTCACATTTCAATATTGATCTAAATAGCGATATTCCATTATAGCAAATGACCATATATTATATCATTTGACTTGTGCACTAAATATAACCGAGAGAACTACATCCACAAAATTGAATTCACACCTAGATTAATTAAGTCCAAGTTAAATCTAGAACTTTCATACATATTATTTATATGTATCATTTTTTGGGATCTTTCTCATCATTCCATTGAACAATATTATATGCATTTTATTTCCTTCTAAAACATTTTATTAATCAATTCTCCTCGTGGCACGTACATTTTCATTTGTATTATATTTCCACTTTATATTTGGCTACATATTATTAAAAAGAGTTTAATTTATGTGTATTATTAATAAAATTTATTCATTATTGATTATACTATCACTATTAAAACACACATGTTTTTTTAGCGGAAAAAATTTGATAAATAATGAAAGACATTGATGAATCGAATTCTAACAGAAATAGTAACATCGATAAAAATACTCTTCATCTAAAGAAACATATATGTAAGTCGCCTTAAAATGCAAAATTTTATTTAACTCTACTATATATTTATAAAGATTAAAAAAAAATTATTTATTTAAAAAAATTAAATTTAAAAAGAAAAAAAAAAACTCCACTACCATAGTGGAATGGTGGATTGTCATAATATCATCATAGTATACTGTATACACCATCAAATCAGCACTCCAATAACCTTTTTGTATTGCATGCTTAATTGACATTTATTTATTATTTTTTTGGACAGACATGCTTAGCATTCTCATCCACAAATTTTTGTCCCAATATTTTTTTTAAAAAAAAAAACAGATCAACATAATATTTTCCTAGTATGATACATTAAGAATTTAAATTACATGACAGATATTTAGAATTGATTATAATATTTACAAATAAATTTTTTTACAATGTAAAATTTATAATGTCGAGAATAAAAGATTGTTGCAATTTACCACAGATAAAAGTGATCTGATTATGTAAAAATTTCGATATATTTAACTTTAACTTTTGCGTTAATTAGTTAAAATGTGGTCCACTTATTTTGGTGTTACCTAATTAGTATCTACACCTATAAATAGCCCTAACATTCCTTATGTATTACTCAACAAAAACATCATAACACAAGTAGCTAAAAATAGTACACAAAACATTAGCTTTGCTATTTTGGTCCTATATTTTTCTAGTATGGCTAAGGTGAAGGCTTTTTCTCTTCTTGTTTTGCTTGTTTTTTCAAGCTTTATTGTGTTGTCTGAAAGTAGAGTGGCAAGGATGGATTTAGGGTTGGATTTGGGTGGAATTGGTGTTGGTATTGGGATAGGGTTAGGGTTAGGTGGTGGAAGTGGTTCAGGTGCTGGTGCAGGAGCTGGCTCAGGTTCAGGATCAAGTTCAAGTTCAAGCTCGAGTTCTAGTTCTAGTTCATCTTCCTCAAGAGGAGGAGGAGGTGGTGGTTCTGAGGCGGGCTCATCTGCAGGGTCATACGCTGGATCAAGAGCCGGTTCTGGATCTGGGAACAGAGGTGGATCCAATGGTAGTGGATATGGAGGTGGACAGGGGAGTGGGTATGGTGGAGGAAATGGTGGCAACTAAATCCATGCATGCATGTCATTTTTCACTAGTGAAAAAAATTCACCACCTCAAAAAAAAAAAAAGTAATAAATATTATGGTGAAGTCTTAATGGAATGTAACTTTGTACTACTAGTTTGATCATTGTAATTTATGTTTTAAGGTTTAAATGGAAGGAATTATGTTTGGTTTGTGTTTTATGCATTCTTCACCTTATGTTAAAGTTTTATTTTCTACGTACATCTTCGTAAAGATAGAGATAAGATTTGAATATGTTATTGCTAATGTTATATATATAATAATGTCACATGTAGTTTCTATTATACAAAATTTAGTAATAGTGTTAGCTACGATTGGAGGGAGCAAAGCTAAATGTTGAGTTTAACAAGGTACTTGTGAAAACTTTTAAATGATTTATAGTCTAGAAAATGTTCAAGTGAAATAATAGTCTTCGCTTATAAAACTGTTAGGGGTCGTTTAGTTGGGAATAAATTATTTAGGAACTAATTAACTCAGAATAAGTTATCTCAGGATAAGTTATCCACCATGTATATGAGATAATTTATCCTATCACTATGGTATAAATGGTGGGATAAATAGTCCAGTAACTACTTAATAACTCTAACCAACCGCATGATAAAATAATCCTACATTTTATCCCGAAATTATTATACCTTATATCTCACACCAAACCACCTCTACATTTTGACAATATTAGATTACATTGAAATTGAGAAAATTAGTAGGCCCATACAGCCGAAATTCTGGAGAGTTCAAGGCCTGCTAATTGTGAAAAAGATTAAGACTTCTTGGGCCATGGCCCAATCACAAAATGATTAGAAATTGGCAAATAGTCATTTTTTGAACCAGTAATTTGGCACAAACACTATACTATCAATAAATTTTCTAGCTAATCTAAGTTGACGTTTGACCATAGATTTCAAATATTTATCTCTTTATTTGAAATTTATGAAGTTGGAGTTAAAGACGAGGTTGTGTTTGATTATATTTTTTGTAAATGATAAAAAGAACGCTTTATTTAGAATTTACGAAGATAGCGTTGAAAAATGAATTTGAAATATTTTTTCAAATATGTATGCCAATTCAAATTTAGATTTGGAAATTTTATAATAAAACATTAGAAATAAAGCGAAAGTTGTCTTTCGAATGACTCAGTTGGTTTGGAGGGTGGTCATCCACATGGATGATCCGGGATTGATCCCCCCTCAATGCCTTCTAAGTCGAGTTTGTCGCATAGGGCTTCCCTAGTGCGATTTACATCCCCTGTGTGATTTGCAGGCTATTACACAGTAGAGGGTAAGCGAAAGTTATTAAGATCAAGTGAATAATTCTAATGGTAAGACGGAACACTCCTAAATTTTCAAGTCTCATTGGATAAATCAGCCATATTTGCCGTACAATTTGTTGTTAAAATCTCAATAGTACTCCTTTCATCTCAAATTAATTATCGTGTTTTATTGTTAGAAATTCAAATGAACTCATTTATATACAATATAATCTATACCATAAATTGCAATTTTTGCTTATTAATTTGATTAAAAAAATATTTCAAATACTTATATAATTTAATTTTTGATAAGCGAAACATGACGATTATACGATTAATTAAAACTAGTGGAGTAGTAAAGGTAAAGTACACATCACAGCTCATATGGTACTGGATATATATCTATCTCATCAAAGTCAGAATTTATATCTATTTATTGTGCTACACCTATTTCATCAATTATTACTTATTTATCTCACAACTTAGCTCTTCTTGATTTGAGGAATTCCAAACCCTTCTTGACTTTATTTTTGTTAGTCAAATATAGTAACTATTCACCAAATGTTTTAGAAAAGCATTTTCGGAGCGAGTTATGAGGTGGTGTATAATAAAAATATATTGATCGTACTGATCTAGCGATTATATGAGTTATTGTCCTTAGATGGATAGAAAATGACAAATATTATAACTTGAAATAAGTAAATATCAAATATCGAATAAAAAAGTAAACGGAAGTCTTTCGTAACATGTGGAGTGATATATGTACTAATTAGGGTTCTTTTTTCATTATTATAATAAGAGACAAGATGTGCTTAGTTAGGTCAAAAGAAGACTTTACTTTAAAGCAATCACGTCATTAAGTTCACATTGAACTTTATTCTATAAGCTTTCTTTATTTTATTTTATTTTATTAAATCTCATTCCAACCACCAAATGTTGGCATCTTAATCCTTTCTTTGAGAAGAAAAAAACTAAAATAAATACATAAAATGTCCTATTTTTTTAATTAAAAAAAACAACTAAAATTTAGTATAAACAAATAACCTAGAAAATTCCAATGATTATCTGAATTAAGTTAGCCCCATTAATCAACTTATCATTATATCAGACGTTTGATATCATTTTGAAATTTAACCGATTTACTTATCAAATTTGTGCTGAAATTATATGCCAAAAGCAATAGAAATACCCTAACCTTGAGCAAAGCGGGAGCTAGATGATTACGTATTGATTCAGATGAATCTTTTTATTAAAAATTCATTAAATATGTAATTGTGAAGCTTGTTATTAAGACGAATTATGTATTTCACCACGAAAATCTTGACTACTCCTCTAACCTTGAGAACTAGGGCTTGATCATCTTTATTTGCGATCAATATTTACTTCATCCACTAATAATTAAATATTTTAATTTTTTGATTGAGCATCGATACTTTTGGAGTTTCTCTCACAAGAGTCACTGCTCTTTGGAGTGATGAATTTAATAATTATGTTAAAATATTAAGTTCAGTCTTCACAGTTTCATAGAACCTTCATCAAGGAATTTAAAACTATAATTTATATGATAATTAATTTTTTTTAAAAAAATAAGTCAATATTCAGGCTGGACTGATTACTATCTGCAAAATAAAGCTGGCAATTTGACTTTTTTTTATACAGAAACAAAAAACAAACAGAAAAATATGGGCGCCTATGACAACATTGCCACCGCCCTTAGGGGTAAAATTGGTATTTTTATTAGTTTTCCATTAGTGTTCATGTCATTAAATCCGAGTTCACGTATTGTAAAGTTCATTTTACAATTCTAGAGGTTCGAACTTGGAGTCTGATTAAGGATTAAGTGATCTACAATGTACAATGATTGAACTAAAATTTAATAATTTACGATTGTTTGAAGTTATTTATCCTTTTATATCTTGATTAAATACGAGAGTTATCTTAAACTGATAAGTAAAAGTGAACGAAGATGCTAATAGAAAAAAAGGTGGTGACCGGTTCAACCGATGGTAAACCTATCAATCAAAATTAGTAAGAAAAAGAAAACCGAAGCAATAATTAACGTGTACATATTATTTGTCACGTTGTACTAAACCGGTTCAACAAAATGATGTCCATGTTATGTTAATTTACTCTCATATTT
The DNA here is from genome assembly GCF_019186545.1 of Solanum stenotomum. Classification (NCBI taxonomy): domain Eukaryota; kingdom Viridiplantae; phylum Streptophyta; class Magnoliopsida; order Solanales; family Solanaceae; genus Solanum; species Solanum stenotomum. The sequence goes on from NC_064290.1 coordinate 53,129,325, forward strand.
ATATATTGGGTCCGTCCCCTCGATAACGATAAGTACAACTAACCGATAGAGCAATTATATGTTTTGTATTTATTAAAATAGTAAGAGTTTAATAAAATAATAATACATAATGAAATTCGAATTTTATTTATTTGGTTTTGTATTTGTTCGTTTGGAATTATATTGATTTGCACTCTATCTCTATGCTTTGATATAGATTGGATCGATACAAAGCTAATCAATACATTAATACAAAGCGAATCGATTACTATATTATGAGTTTTTTCTCAGTAAAATAGCAAATCATCGTAATAGTTGATGATTAAGGTTCAAAATATTGCTAGTTTTAAAACGATACTTATTTTGATTTTTTACTTTTTTTTGCTAAAGCGATGCTAATCTTGAGATCGAGGGAGTATGAACTAATTGTTTTTATTTCAAATCTTCTTTTACGCCATGCGTGAACTAATTGGTAAACTAATTAGAGGGTTTATTCCCAAATAGTCTATCATATTAGTTGTTTAACTTTTCCTTTTTAACTATGTACATAATTATTTTTTATATTCTACATATGTTAACTATTTTTTATTTAAACGATTAGATAAACCTATTTAGATTAATTCTTCGATAATTAATTGGTTAATGATGTGTTATAGTCGCTTGCAATTTTATTTACCATTAAAGATGCAATAATTAATTAAGAAACATTTAATATAATAAGTTTTTAATAGAATAAGTGGAAAACGAGGAAAATATTACCACATAAAGAGTATGTTCACTTTGATATATATTTTCACATTAATTGAATTTATTTGCTTTTTGAAGAGTCAAGATTTATTTCTAAAAACAGTGAATATGTCATTATGAGTGATGATTTCCCATTAAGAAGATTTTTTTAATTAAATAAGTTATGTTAATTATCACATTATACGTACTTATTACTTAAGCACGCAACAAGTAACATTTTAAATAAGCATATCTATTGAGTATCTTTCATAATATTACAACTTAACTAGATTTTAATGAATATTCTAACGATTCATATATTATTCGTTGGAATTGAAATATCTATAAAATCGAATAATTTATATTAGTGCAATAAATTTTATGATATCATAATGACATTGTTTTCGTTATCACATTTCACTCTACTAAAACAAACACTCCTTAATTTTTAGTATCAATAATTAGGAATTACTTTTACTTACTTGTGTCAACAATTAAATTACACTCTTTTGTTTTAAAAATGAGTCTAATATTTATATAATATCTCACTAAGCATGCTAAATTTTAGTTTTAGTAAGTTAGATCGTTAAATTTTTTGTTCTTTTACAAGTGAATATTTATAAAGTTACCATAATTGTTAATAGTTCCACCAATTAACTACTTGTGTGATCTATAGAATGAGTATTGTAATATAGTTTTCAAATTAGTTAAATATAACAATAATTTAACAAATTTAAACAAACAAATTACGTGTTTAAATTTAATTCATTCAATTTATGGAAATTAAATAGTTCTTTGATGGTAGCAAGAGACAATATGATAATTGAAATCTTATATAAAATAAGGTCAATCATTAACTTCACTTTAAATACAACATCCTTACGTGTATAAAGTGATATTCACTCAAATCACTTATTGACAATAACCCCTCATTATAATAATTAATAAAGATTAATAAGCAGAAAGCAATATTAATGTGAAATAAATAAGAAAAAAGAAGGATCTAATATTAATATAGTTTACCTTCACGACTCACGAGATAGGAATAAAATCTGCGTACATTTCATATTTTCATATTTTTCAGATTTCACTAATGAAATTTTAGTGAACATATTGTTATAGTAAACTTTATACAAATAAGAAATATTGAAGTACTTTTTAAATATATATTGATATAATTTATTTTTAATAGGAGTGACTATAAACAGTAAAACTTTGAAAATATACAAAAGGAAAAAAACACTATGATTGAATTAAGATTCGTTGGAATATCGAATCATTAATTTAAGATTTATAAACAATTTACACCATCTTCCAAAATAATTGAGCAAAGATAGAAAATCATTTAAAAAAACAAAAAACAAAATAAAAACACATTCCATAATATTTACACCACACATAGACTAATCATACCATCATTTATTTATTTTTTAAAAGTCTTAATAGGTTTTTACTCTACTACCTACTAAATGAAGTATCACCAAGTGCGATTTTACTTTAATTAGAAATTTTAAATTTAAAAATAGTATTTTATTAAATTAAATACCAAAAATGTTTTTAGTGAGTTTTTTAGTGCGTAAATTTAGATTTTTTGGATTGCTGATTTTTTATTAAAGGTGAAAAAAAGAAAGAAAAGTCTTTAATTTTCAAAGAGAACCTCTCTTAAATCTTAATAATCTTTTACTATAATCCTTATTAAATTCCGCACAATACAACGTTAAAAATTTTCACCTTCATAACTAATGATTTCGAATACCAACTAGAAAATTTGAATTTGAGAGTTTTATCAAAAGTAATCTCTATATCTTCTTATGATAAGATAAGTCTTATATACACTCTATCTTTTCTATACGTTATTATTATCGTTAAATTTAAACTTTCACCTATAATCCCATTTTTACCCCCACGCTACCCCACTAAAAATCCAAATTCTCCTATGTTTTAAACTTTTACTTTTTTTTTATACTTTGTACTACTTGTCCCCTTATTTCTAGTCATTATTTTCTTTTTTTATTTATTAAACAAATTTAATTTTTTTTTCCTATTTTTCTCTCTCTAACCTCTCAACGCGTTCACGCGTGAAATTTTGTCGCCTTATTTGTGGTCACCCACTATATATATTCCTCCATTTTTATCTTCTTCTTCCGCAGATGCAGACTCACAATTTTCAACAAATTGTTCTCTGCATCTGCTCAAAAAAATTAAATAAATAAACAAAATAGTTGTAGAAATTCACCATAATTATAATTATGCCTTCATTAGAGGAGGAATTGTTTCCGTCTACACCTGGAAAATTCAAGGACAGAAATCGACATTTTCATCGATGTTTTGCATCAACAAGCACGATGTTTCTATGGGCATTGTTTTTAATAGCTTTAACAGCTTCATATTTGTGTTTTCAGTCGTTTATGGATTCCGGTAACCGGTATTTCACCGCTACATGGGGCGGTTATCATTGGGAGAAAAATGTTATCAATTCCGCTCAGATCCGCCGTTCTCACGGCGGAATGTCGGTGTTGGTTACCGGCGCAGCCGGTTTCGTCGGTTCCCACGTCTCCCTCGCCTTGAAAAAAAGAGGCGACGGAGTTGTAGGAATTGATAATTTCAACAATTACTACGATCCGTCGTTGAAAAAAGCTCGGAAGAATCTACTCAACCAGAATTCCATTTTCATTGTTGATGGTGATATTAACGATTCGAAATTGTTAGTTAAGCTGTTTGACATTGCTCAATTTACACATGTAATGCATCTGGCAGCTCAAGCTGGAGTTCGTTACGCCATGGAGAATCCAGGTTCGTACATTCACAGTAATATCGCCGGCCTGGTAACCCTACTCGAAGTTTGTAAAAATTCGAACCCGCAACCCGCCATTGTTTGGGCGAGCTCAAGTTCTGTTTACGGGTTAAACGAAAAAGTACCATTTTCCGAATCGGATCGGACGGATCAACCCGCTTCGTTATATGCCGCTACAAAAAAAGCAGGTGAAGAAATTACACATACTTATAACCATATTTACGGGTTATCGATAACCGGGTTAAGATTCTTCACTGTTTACGGACCGTGGGGAAGACCCGACATGGCTTATTTCAGCTTTACACGTAACATATTGCAAGGGAAACCGATTACGGTTTATCGGGGCAAGAATCGGGTTGATTTAGCCCGGGATTTTACCTATATTGATGATGTGGTAAAAGGTTGTATCGGGTCACTTGATACTTCGGGTAAAAGTACCGGGTCGGGTGGGAGGAAACGGGGACCCGCTCCGTATCGGATATTTAATTTGGGTAATACGTCTCCGGTGACAGTTCCGATGATGGTTGCGATGTTGGAGAAGCATTTGAAGGTTAAAGCTAAGAAGAATTTCGTTGTTATGCCCGGAAACGGCGACGTTCCGTTTACTCATGCGAATATAAGTTCGGCCCGGAAAGAATTCGGGTATAAGCCCACAACCGATTTGCAAACCGGGTTGAAAAAGTTTGTTAAATGGTATCTCTCTTATTATGGCTATGATCAAGGAAAGTTGTAAATTGATAATTAATTTCTCTTTTAAAATATCATGTTGTGGTTATTTTAGATTTTTTTTCTTTTTTTTAATCACAAAAGCAAAAAAAAAAGAAAAGGTGAATACCAATTCTTTTTTTTTTGAATTATTATTATTATTATTGGGGAAAGAGGAGGAGAAAAGATTTGATAAACTCCCTTTCCCCTTTTTTAGAACAACTTGTTATTGCTTTCCTTGTAAAGGATAAAAGAAGTTTATTATTCTTTGTCTCATATATTGTCTTTTACTTTTTTATGTATATTTATATGATAATTGATATGTATATTCTTGTTTCCTTCTTTATGTGATAATTTTTACAAAGTACAATAACAATATCTAATAACTAATTACTTTTATTAGTAACAAGTATTTTATGAATAATCGAAGTATGTAAAAGCTGATTAAGGTGTACATAAGGTAATTCATATGTATGAAAGTTTGATACAAAGAAAAATTCAAGATTTTAATATGATATATGTTTTGATTTTTTATTTTAAGAAAATAATTTCAAGTATATATGATTTATTAGACTAAAATTTTAAAATTATGTTGAATGTGCATTTTGAATACTATCTCCACTCTTGATATGAAATAATGTTATCTAAATTTTTATTTGCTATATAGTTTGAATTAGATTGGTATATTGTTTTTAAAAAACATTATTCTATTTTAAGGAAATAGATTATGATTTTTATTAAAATATTTAATTGTAGTAGTGAGATCTTGTGTAGGCACATGAAGGGATATTTGTTGACAATTAAATGGTTCGGCTTTATTAGACAGAAAAGCCAGCTAAGTTTGAGCCTTAAATAGTGGAGATGGACAGCTAAGCTTGACTGTGAAATACATGTATAAGTCATCGATCTGGATTGTGACGGAATGATTGAAATTACTCTCCGATAATTTCGAGTTTTGCGTATTGAAAAATTCTATTTGAAGTGCAGCCATCATCATGAACGGGCTGTATCATTCACTAACTTCGGAATAGTCAGATTTCAATATGAATACGCGATATATATATGAAGTGTTTTTATTTGGGACCCACAACATGTGAATGATTAGGACTCAAACGTGTGAATTTGATCCAACTGTATTCCTATTTGTTGGCTTTTTCCTACCGACACTTAATTGGGCTCTTTCACTTAAAAAATTGGGCTTTGTGGGCCCTATGATGTTTTTTTATGGGTGGGGGGAGGGGTGGGCGTGGGGGTGGGTGTTTTTATTTTTAATTTTTTCACTCAGTATTGGATATCTGTATTGAAGTCTAATTAGTTCAAATTTACTTATTGTAAAATTAATTTCTATTTTTCATATTCAAAACTTGAATTCGTGAGCTCTAGTAAAGTGTAGAGGAATCTTAATTCCTAAGCATCACATCACGACTTATATAATGAGATGTGTGTTTGAGGGTGGGGAGGGGTGGAGCTTATCTAGTGTTTTACTAGATGTGTGGTATCAGAATTGTAGATTAATTAATTTTAATTCGCGATGCAGAATTTAATTTTTGATTTTCATTCTCATGGGTCGTAATCGAAGCTTTTGATGAAGTGTGGAAGGATCTTAACCATTTCACCACAACTTATTATGTAGTTTAAGATTTGAACTTTGGTAAGGGAAAAAATTGTGTTGAAAGCGTCACACATAAAATAGGCTCTACAATTAATATGTGAATTTAACTTAGTCGTACTTCAATGTAAATATTAGATATCGAACGAAAAATAAAAGGAAAAAAATGTAAGTGATTATATTCGTTTTTTTTTCTTCTTTCAAAATATGACTCATTTATTTGGAAAAGGACTAGACATCCACCGACAGTTTATATTATTGGACCCATTGTTTGTTTTTTTTTCAAACTTTAATGTGATTGATCTTTAATAGTAGTATTTGATATTTTTTTTAAAAGTATTCCAACGATAAAGTTTTGAAAGTTTGAACTATTTAACATTTTTGAATTTTTATACGAATTTAACAAAATTATACAACTTTGGTTTATGTGAAAGTTTTAATTGAATATGGCGTAGTAAAAAATATAAATTTTGAGGTTAAATATTATTATATTTAACCTCAATATAATAATATTGCATTCACCATCCCCTAGTAAGGTTCACTATTTTCGCTCCGATTTTCCTCTATCATACTAAGCAATATCAAGTTTCGATCGAATTTTAGTGTTTGTACATATATAAAAATGATTATACATCCATACTTATGAAGAAATAATAATATTAAATTCAATTCATATGTTTTGAGCATAGGTTTTTAAAAATAAAAATAAAGGGGTTTTGATTAATTCATTCAAAAGTTAAAAGGAAAGATGGAAACATAGTAATTACTAAATCTCAATCATGTGAATAAAACCATATATTTAGGAGCAAACAACAAATCCACATGAACAACTTGTAATTCTTGGAAATAATAACTCACACATGTTTTAGTATAGTTGAGCTCATTGCCACTTCATCAACATGTGAGTACTAAACCCTATTTTTCTTTTTTAATAATGTCGATGTTCGATCAGCTTATGCACACTTTAAACTATTCTATTGATATTTGTTATTTTTCACTAACACATATATTAGGTAAAATCTTCGACAATTTTGGCTCTTGTGCTTGCTTAAAACTTATGATGTAAATTTCAACTCTGATTCACAAGTACAATGAATGACTTAGTTACACATATGTTCTTGATATACATCATGATAAGAAAATAGAGTACAATGGAAGAAACAAATAATTCTATATACACTATATCAATTAATAATTAGTTGGAATTAAGGTTTAATTATATATATAGATACATCTATTTTAAGTTTAACGTCCATTAGAAACATCGGTAGAAAATATGTATAGAAACCTAGGTGGTAGAAACATAGTGTATTTGTTGTTTTGTTTTTTGTATATCCATTCTCAACCCTAATTAAACCTACTTATCCGACTAATTTGCCAATTGTCAACTAATTAAGATCTAATTAGTCATGATTATTGACTAAGTAAGAGTCAAATCATATTAAATTATGTAGTTTCTTTACTGTTAAACTATGTTTGGAAGAGAAAATTAAACAACTTTGATAAAGGACTAATATATACATACAAAAAGAGAAATTTGATAGAATTCAATCAAGTTGATGAAGGTAATTGAAATTTGTCACGAGAATTTAAATTTGCACTTACAAATCAATTCTTGCAAGTTGTATAAATTGGTTGGAATTATTACTCTTTATTATCTCCTTAGTCAATATATATAATTGAAATTACCTACCAATTCATCGCCAATCTGTTGCTAAATTACTCGTAACCTAATATAATTGAAAATACCTATAAACTTCGTCGTCAATCTATCGCTAAATAACTCGTAACCTAATAAGATTTTATGATAATACATCGCTAAATAGAATTAAAGATAACAATTTTAATATTTAGCTATAAAATTTATCCCACGTGAATTCATATTTTTCAAAAAGTAGCTTATCTTGATCATAACCTCAATGTATTTTGTGACTATATATATAGTACAATTTTTAAAACGATATTATGTTGAGTGAAGTTGGTGATGATTATTTAGTTTGTAACTAACATTTTGAAATTGAGTAATGAGAATGGAACAAAATATGTCATATTAGAAGCGATGTTTCTAGAAATGTATTTTGTAATGTACGAATTTAAATTTAATTGAATCTTAATACGAACTGAATGCGAAAATTAAAAAGTAAATAAATTGAAACGTGCCAACTACTTACATTTTAAAACCATTTAATTATTTTATAGACTACACATTTATAATATTTTTTGTTGTTCAACCAAATAAAAAGCAGGAAAACATTCTTTTTTTTTAAAAAAAAAAAAAACATTTTCATGACGATGTTTTCACAAAAATGACATGCCATCAACTAAACATATTTAATATTTTCTTTTGTCAATTACTTAATAAAAATTATCGATAGGACATCGTGCAAGGCACACCAATTGATGATGACTTTTTTAATACTCCTTCAATTTCAAAATATTTCATTTGTTCACTTTTATTTTTTACGTTTCATTCATCGAAACGACATCTTAGTGAACATAAATAAATTCTTAAAGCTTAGTAAAGTTAATGCATACAATTAATTTTAAAAAATATCATATTTTAAGCATGGCTAGCTTATAAATATGCATAAAAGTTTTTTCAAATTATAAAGTCAAAGTGTCTAATATGAATTACTTATAATTTATTATACGTACAGGAGTTCATTTAAAATATGCCATAATATGAGTGCCTAAATATTACCGATAAATTTTAGTATTACATGAATTTATGTGAAATAAACCATTTAAACATTTCAATGTTATATATATACACTCGGTCCACAAACACTGTAAAAGAAATATCACAACTTCATTTTTCTTCAACGTACAATCATTTACATTTGAGTAATTAATTCAAGGGAAAAAGGCTCAAATATGCCATCGAACTATCAGAAAAGGCTCATTTATGTCGTCCGTTAAAAGTTTGGCTCATCTATGCCATTACCGTTTAAGAAAAGGCTCATTCATGCCATTATTTTTTAACGGTGTGATTTTGCAAAACCATTTTTTACACGTGGCCAATTATAATTCGGCCACGTCATTATTATTTTTATAATAAAAATTCAAAATTCTGAACAAACATTTTTTGCAAAATCATTTTTTACACGTGGCCAATTATAATTCGGCCACGTCATTATTATTTTTATAATAAAAAATCAAAATTCTGAAAAAAATAATGACGTGGCCGAATTATAATTGGCCACGTGTAAAAAATGGTTTTGCAAAATCACCGTTAAAAAATAATGGCATGAATGAGCCTTTTCTTAAACGGTAATGGCATAGATAAGCCAAACTTTTAACGGATGGCATAAATGAGCCTTTTCTGAAAGTTCGATGGCATATTTGAGCCTTTTCCCTTAATTCAAATGTAAGTGATTACCCCTCCGTTAATTTTTACTTGTTCATTTTAAATTTTACACGTTTTGCAAGAAATAAAATTAATATGAGAATATTCATATAATGTTTTTATTAATTGACGAATAATATTGCGTCTTGATAAACAATTTAGGAATAAGTAATTAATGTAGAGAATAAAATAGAAAAATAATAATGTTTTTTTCTTGATATGATTAAAGTAATATATATATATATATATATATATATATATATATATTTTAGGTATATGGGAAGGGTTTTTCAAGTTTTCAACGACATGACGTTTTTTTAAAAGATATAATATTTATCTTTTATTGATATTATAAAAGTAAGGGATAAGGGTCTGAAAAATATCCAACTTTGGTTGAATTTGCTGTTGCGATACTAAACTTTCATGAGGACCTATTACCTCTCTGGACTATTTAATACCGTATTTTAAACATATATATTTGCCCATGTGGACATAAAAAACAATGCAAAATTATAAATAGTAATGTGTCCACGTGGGCACATATATACCTTTAAAATACACTATTAAATAGTTCAGGGGTAAAAATACGGTATTACACAATCTAGGGAGGTAATAGGTCCTCATGAAAGTTTAGTATCGCAACAGCAAAACCGATCAAAGTTGGGGTATTTTTCAGACACTTATCCCTAAAAGTAATAAATGAAATAAATATATTTTAAAAATAGTGGACAAATAAAATTAAACGTAAGGGGTAATATAGTAATTTCAACAATAAATAAGAAAACACAAAATATTACTCATAAATCACATTCGGTGAATGCGTTTTATGTCTTTCATTCTAAGCTCTTTCTATTTAGGTATTTGAGAAGGATTTTTTCAAGTTTTCAACGACATGACGATTTTTAAAAAAATAAATAATTATCTTTTCTTGATATTATAAAAGTAATAAATGAAATAAATAAATATATTTTAAAAGTAGTGGACAAATAAAATTAAACGGAAGGGCTAATATAGTAATTTCAACAAAAAATAAGAAGACACGAAATTTTACTCATAAATCGCATTCACTGAATCCGTTTTATGCTTTTCATTCTCTGCTCTTTCTATTTTGGTATCTGAGAAGAGTTTTTCAAGTTTCAACGACATGGCGTTTTTTTAAAAAGATTAAATATTTATCTTTTCTTGATATTATAAGAATAATAAATGAAATAAATAAATATATTTTAAAAGTAGTGGACAAATAAAATTAAACGGAAGGGGTAATATATTCATTTCAACAATAAATAAGAAAGACACAAAATTTTACTCATTAATCACATTCACTGAATGCGTTTTATGTCTTTCATTCTCAGCTCTTTCTATTTAGGTATCTGAGAAGGATTTTTCAAGTTTTCAACGACATGACATTTTTTTAAAGATAAAATATTTATCTTTTATTGATTATAAAAGTAATAAATTAAATAAATTTATTTTAAAAATAGTGAAGAATAAAATTAAACGGAAGGAGTAATATAGTAATTTCAATAATAAATAAGAAGACACAAAATTTTACTCATAAATCACACTCGTTGAATGTGTTTTATGTCTTTCATTCTCAGCTTTCTATTTAGGTATTTGAGAAGAGTTGTTTATCATGTTTTCAACGACATAATGATTTTTTTAAGAAAATAATAATTATTTTTTCTTGAAATTATAAAAGTAATAAATGAAATAAATAAATATATTATAAAAATAGTGGACAAATAAGATTAAACGAAAGGAGTAATATAGTAATTTCAACAATTAATAAAAAGACAAAGAATTTTACTCATAAATCGCATTCACTAAATGCGTTTTATTCCTTTCATTCTCAACTCTTTCTATTTGGGTATCTGGGAAGGGTTTTTCAAGTTTTCAATGACATAACTTTTTTTTAAAGATAAAATATTTATCTTTTATTGATATTATAAAAGTAATAAATGAAATAAATAAATATATTTTAAAAATAATGGACAAATAAAATTAAACAGAACGGTAATATAGTAATTTCAATAATAAACAAGAATACACAAAATGTTACTCAAAATCGCACTCAATGAATGCATTTTATGCCTTTCATTCTCAGCTCTTTCTACTTAGGTAGGTTTTTTCAAGTCTTCAACGACATGACATTTTTTTAAAAAATAAAACAATTATCTTTTCTTGATATTATAAAACTAATAAAAGTAATAAATAAATATATTACAAAAATAGTGGACAAATAAAACTAAAAGGAAGGGGTAAAATAGTAATTTCAACAATTAATAAAAAGACATAGAATTTTACTCCTCAATCGCATTCACTGATGCATTTTATGCCTTTCGTTCTTAGCTCTTTCTATTTTGCTATCTGAGAAAGATTTTCAAGTTTCAACGACATGACGTTTTTTTTAAAAGACAAAATATTTATATTTTCTTGATATTATAAAAGTAATAAATGAAATAAATAAATAAATTTTAAAAATAGAAGACAAATAAAATTAAACGAAAGGGGTAATATAGTAATTTCAACAATTAATAAGAAGACATAAATTTTTACTCATAAATCGCATTCAGTGAATGCATTTTATGCCTATCATTCTCAGCTCTTTTTATTTAGGTATATGAGAATGGTTTTTCAAGTTTTCAATGACATGACATTTTTTTAAAAGATAAAATATTTATCTTTTATTGAGATTATAGAACTAATAAAGAAATAAATATATTTTTAAAATAGTGGACAAATAAAATTAAACGTAAGGGGTAATATAGTAATTTCAACAATAAATAAGAAGACACAAAATATTACTCATAAATTGCATTCAGTGAATGCGTTTTATGCCTTTCATTCTAACCTTTTTCTATTTAGGTATTTGAGAAGGGTTTTTTCAAGTTGTCAACGACATCACAATTTTTAAAAAAATAAAATAATCATCTTTTCTTGATATTATAAAAGTAATAAATGAAATAAATAAACATATTTAAAAAATAGTGGATAAATAAAATTAAATGGAAGAGGTAATATAGTAATTTCAACAAAAAATAAGAAGACATAAAATTTTACTCATAAATCGCATTCACTGAATTCGTTTTACGCCTTTCATTCTCATCTCTTTCTATTTGGGTATCTAAGAAGGGGTTTTTCAAGTTTCAACGACATGGTTTTTTAAAAAAAGATAAAACATTTACCTTTTCTTGATATTATAAAAGTAATAAATGAATTAAATAAATATAGTTTAGAAATAGTGGATAAAATTAAACGGAAGGGGTAATATAGTAATTTCAACAATTAATAAGAAGACACAAAATTTTACTCATAAATCGCAGTCACTGAATTCGTTTATGTCTTTCATTCTCAGCTCTTTCTGTTTAGGTATATGAAAAGGGTTTTCAAGTTTTCAATGATATAACGTTTTTTTAAAAAGATAAAATATTTATCTTTTATTGTTATTATAAAAGTAATAAATGAAATATATTTTAAAAATAGCGGACAAATAAAATTAAGCAAAAGGGTAATATAGTAATTTCAACAATAAATAAGAATACACAAAATTTTACTCATAAATCGCATCCGATGAATGCGTTTTATGCCTTTCATTCTCAACTCTTTCTATTTAGATATCTAAGAAAGGTTTTTTTTCAAGTCTTCAACGACATGACGATTTTTTTTTAAATAAAATATTTATCTTTTATTATAAAAGATAAATGAAATAAATAAATATATTATAAAATTAGTCGACAAATAAAATTAAACATAAGGGGTAATATAGTAATTTCAACAATAGACACAGAATTATACTCATAAATCGCATTCATTGAATGTGTTTTATGTCTTTCATTCTTTGCTCTTTCTATTTTGGTGTCTGAGAAGAATTTCAAGTTTCAACGACATGGCGTTTTTTTTAAAAGATAAAATATTTATCTTTTCTTGATATTATAAAAGTAATAAATGAAATAAATAAATATATTTTAAAAATAGTGGACAAATAAAATTAAACAGAAGGGGTAATATAGTAATTTCAATAATAAATAAGAAGACACAGAATTTTACTCATAAATCGCATTCACTGAATGTGTTTTATGCCTTTCAATCTCAGCTCTTTCTATTTTGATATCTGAGAAGGATTTTTCAAGTTTCAACAATATGACATTTTTTAAAAAAGATAAAATATTTATCTTTTCTTGATATTATAAAAGTAATAAATGAAATAAATAAATATATTTTAAAAAATAGTGGACAAATAAAATTAAACGAAGGAATATTATAGTAATTTAAACAATTAATAAGAATACACGAAATTTTACTCATAAATCGCATTCGGTGAATGCGTTTTATGCCTTTCATTCTCAGCTCTTTCTATTTTGGTGTCTGAGAAAGGTTTTTTCAAGTTTTCAACGACATGACAGTTTTTAAAAAGATAAAAAAATAAAATTTTGGGTCTAGAAAAGAAAAATAAATGAGATGGTTTACCATCTCGAGAATCGAATATTCACCGATAAGGTGAAATTATAGCTAATCAATTGAAATACTAAGATTCTCAGAGGCGTATTAAGGATTTTGAGAGGATTAGAAAAAGTTGATCTAAGATATAAATTATACAAGTTTGATCTTTAAATTCCTATCACGAAATAGTCAAACCCATTGATTGTATGATATATAATCCAATACTAATAGTTGAGTTTTAATATACACATTGATTTAATTATATAAAAAAAAATTATTACAGTGCTAAAAATATTATAAAGTTTCAATGTGACGGATTTATTTTTATTGAAAGATTATAGTATAAAAAAATATAATAAAACGCCATAAGTACTATCAATAACCACTTAGAATGTTACATGATTTTAGAAAGACAAAAAATAAGAAGGATATAAAATTTAAATTTCAAATCTTCTACCTAGAGATGTAGCTAATCATTATAATTTATAGCATGTATATGATATTTCAAGTATGGGATCACACATCTTTATTTGAATATTTTAAAAAAATATAACACCAGTATATACATGATCTTGGGAGGAGAACACATGTTCACGTGAACCCCTCCAGATACGTCATACTAATTGATGAATAGTTTAAGTCTTGAAAAATAAGCAATTAATGTTGAGTATAAAATAGAAAAAATAATTATCTTTTCTTAATACAATGATAAGTAAAAAAGAAATCTTAGAATAGTAGTCAAATTAAATAGAACGGAGAGTAATACAATAAATTCGAAAATAAATAAGGAAAAAAATGTCATTCGTAAATCGCATTCTTTCTCAACACTTTCTACTAAAATAAAGTAGGACAAACCACATAAATCCCACTAGTTTAGGTCTTAATTATTAAGATTCCCAATAGTTTCAAATATTACTTCATGTACCATATTTTATGCTTAGGATACGTGAGTCTGAATCCATGAGATACATGTATCTGCCGAATTTTAAAATTGAGATACAAAATTTATTTATTTAAATTAATTGTTTGGAACTAATTTCCTCAATTAGAGGAGTAATTGAGGATTTTCAAAATACATAGATAATTAATTTTATTTTATTATTCTTTAAAATAGTAAATTCATTAATATTATTAATATAAGATAAAAACATGTATATCTTGGTAATGCAATTTGATTAATTTCAAATTATTACTCTTAAAATAATAAATTCATTAATTTGATGTATCTATTATCAATATATAATGTATCCAACAAACTAAACACTTAGATACATGAGTGTCCTGCAAGTACATTCATATGTATCACAGAAGTATCTAGCATTAATTTCATGTATTTGTTGTAGGTATCTAGTATTGATTTTTATGTGTATATATATATATAATATATATATATATATATATATATATTAATTTCATGTATCTTTTATATGTATCTAGTATTAATTTGATGTATCAAGTATCAATTGCATATGTTATATCCAAAAACATGTATCTCGAATACATAGTAAGCATATACATCTAATTATGTGTATTTAAATTTCATACGTTATATCCAAAAACATGTATCTCGAATACATAATAAGCATATACATTTAATTATGTGTATCTAAATATGAAATGTAGCTGAAACACATCAATTTAGGAACAAATTACAACTGTAGAGTATCTGTCGTATCAATATCATCGTGTTGTTAAAAATCATGTATCCGAAATTTAATGGTGGATACATATACATGGCCAGACACCCCATTACTAAAAATACAACTCAGATCTTAATCAAGATTACTACTTATTGGATACACATGTTTCAAGGGCTGTATCAAAGTAATATTGATACTACCAAATCCATGTCACGGTAACCAAAGAAAGCCTTAGAAGAACACCAACAAACAAAGACTCTCTACAATACTCTCTTTGATCCTTTTGCGTTGTGGTATAACATAATCAAAACTAAGATCCATTTCTTCCGGAGACAAACAATCAAGACACTCCGAATTAAAGTTTTCTCTGTAGCAGTACTTTGATTTGATCTAGTTATAAATGAACAATACAAAATAATATTTGAGTTCAGGAGAATTTGTCGGCCATGGTGATGATATCTTGAGAAGAAGAGAGTAGATTAGCTATTGTTGGAATGAAATTGTACGATGAAATTCTTGAATCATAAAGGAGGAGACATAATTGAGTGATAAATATGGAAGGGGAGAATTAAGAGATAGTGGTTGATTTGGAGTGAAAGAGTTAATTAAGCAGATAATTAATCAATCCTAGTTTTAAGTTATGTAGGTATCTAATAATCTAATTGTATCTTCAAATAATATATTAATATATGGTATAAAATATTAAAAGTGGTAATATATGTAATTGTTTGAAAGTAAAGATAATATTAGTATATATAGTAGTGATGTATATCTAATAAGGTAGTTATCCAATAAAGTAAGATGTTATTCAAGCTTGTTATGTTGTGATTGGGCCCAAAGATTTAGCCCATGTTTTTGGAATGGAAAACATCAATAAAATTGTTTTAGTGAGATATGAATCTAATAGATATCAAACTATAATTTGTTCCTATTGGGCCCAGAATACATGATAAAGTGTATTTGTTATACGTTTTTAATTTATATTTTGAAAAAAAATTCTATAGATATTCACAAACGTTCATTATGTAGCTAGTCACGTTGTACACAATAGTGAATATTGAAACATGCATGAACTTTTACGTCTTAGTGAAGTTGATGCGTATAATTAAAGAAACAATCACAACATCTTTCTCCCTCTACGTACAATGTATTTATATCTGATGAATTAATGCAAAATGTAACTGATCAATAAATAAACTTTAAAAATAAATAAGAAAATAACAACCCATTATTGTGAACATTACTCTTGATCACCTAAATAGCATAGTTAAAAAAATATGGCAAGGTTTTGTGGCTTCTCCACCATGGCGGCAATGTTGGTTATTATTAGTGGGGCCCTTACGTCGGGCCGGGCCTGTTGCCATGACAACCCCGTTGTCCAACCGCTCAAGCCCCACCGTCATCTCTACCACACAAGTATCGCTACTCCTGATGGGTTGTTTCTTAAGGGATTATCGCAGAAAACTAAAGATTTTGTAGATAATTGTACTAACAACATTTCACAACCTTGTGGTCCAGAGATCGTTACGACCCTATTTAAGTATAAAAATATCACATCCAATTGTTGTAATGAGCTCGTTCAAAGTGGTCTAGAATGTCATGCCACTTTGGTTAAACTTCTCATTCGTTTGCCACAATATGAGAAGAAATCTAAATCAATTTTGGCAAATAGCATTAAAGTTTTTGATAGTTGTGTAGACACTATCTTCAAAAAAATCCTTACTGAAAAATTGGTTTAGTTATTTCTTGAAAAAAATAATACCATTTTAATATCTCAATACGATAAATTATGAATTTAACTTCTGTAATTTTCGATTAAGAATATTTAATCTTCAATCAAATGATATATATACATTTTCTTTTTGATTTCTTTGATGGTAAGTCTTCAAAATATAATGAATTGTGAAGTGTTAAACCATTTATAAAAGTTAATCAAACCATAATTATTTTCGATTTTTCTGATTCGATTTTATTGATTTTTTGGGCATAATTTAATCCAATTCAATCAATTATAGAAAACTATTTTAAAAAATGAATGTATGTTAAACATGAATTCAACAATGAAATTTTATTTATAATATATTGATATGTTATTATGTGAGACAATTTCTAGGTGATACATGATAATTATACATTTTCATTAATCTACCATACGTTTATACTAGTACGTACTTTCGAGTCTAATCAAATTATAATAACTTAAAAGAATAAATACATATTTAATTTAGACGCCAAAAGTCATCCTTAATTTATTTAAAAGGTGTATGAGCCTAGAAAATTCGATTAATCTTGTAATAAAATAAATATATTTATATATCGCTCGCTTAATCTTGTGATTAAATAAATGTATTTATATATCACTTTAGTTCAATATTTTTCTTATTCAATATCAAACCAAATTAATTATACATGGTTTTAAATCAATATGATTAGATATTTTGGTTTGGTCCGATAATTCGATTTCCTTTCAATACTTCCTAATCGTGACACCTATTCTTTTCCCTAAATTTCTCCTTCAATTAGACCGACCCTATCGCGACTCAATAAACATTTAACAAATAATCTCTATTTATTTGTTTTTTTGACATAGGATAAATAAGAGTGGTGCCATACCACAGTTACTATAGCTACTTTTAGAAAATAAAAGTTTGTAAAAAGAAAAACTAACGCTCTATATTCAATAGTGTAGCATTAATATTCTATCCATAATTTAATTGTAACTTAAAAGTTCATTAATTAATAACCAAATGTTATTCAAAGTCATAAATATAACATTGTTATAACATAAAAATAAATAATCTCAATTCACTCTATATAAATATCAACTTTTTTTGTGGGTAATAAAATACAAATCAAATCAACATCACAACACACGCAAAAAAAATAAAAATGGCAAGACTCAATATCCTCTCATCCTTTATAACAATTTTGATAATTTCTAGTGCAATTCCTTCACTTTGCAAATCCCATCATCACAAAAATCACCCTCCACCAACAATTCCACCTTCACAAAAAGAAGAAAATGCACATGAAAAATACATAAATAGTTTACCAAAAAAGTTGTTAGAATATTTAGAGAATTGTACCAAGTATTTGCCTAATAATTGTGGTATAAAAGTTCTAAATGCCACACTTCATGACAAGGAAGATATTGACAAGAAATGTTGTCATGATCTTGTTGGAATGGGACTAAAGTGTTACAAAACTTTGATAAAAGTTTATATTGGTTTGCCTGAGGTTAAAGATAAGATTGATTCTAAGGTTGTTAAGTCTAATGTTAGCAAAGTTTTTAAGAGGTGTGTTGCTCTTGACAAGAAGAAGAATAAGGAGGAGGAGGAGAATCATTTTACCTTTTCACCTCCGATACTACCATAAGTATAGGGCAGATTCAAGATTTAGAATAATGATAATGGTCGTTTCAGAATAATTTTTATATGTTTGTATTTTGTTTCTCTTTCTTTTTGAATATGTATAAGTTGAGTTTGTTGAACTCATTTAAAATATGCCTCAGACTTTTAAGAAAATAATTTTTTGTTGTTTAACGTTTAATAAATCAACAACAACAAAGAAGGAGGATCATTTTGCCCTTTCACCTCCAATTATACCATGATGAGCTTTAAGCAGATGCAAATTCAAGATTTAGAATTATGATAACTGATTCAAAATAAAAACATCATCTATTTATATTTTTTTGATTTTCTTTTATTTCGTATTTGTTTAAGTTGAGTTTACTGAACTTATTTCAAATATTCCTCGAATTTTTAAAGAAAGAAGTTTTTATTATTTAATATGTAATAATTTCAACAAAATGAGTCGAACAAGAAGAATGAGGATGATCATTTTACACTTTCACCTCTAATTCTATCGGCATAAGCGGATTCAAAATTTAAAATTTAATTTTAATTATTCAAAATATATATTGATATACATTACTCAATCTACTATACCACGTCTTTTTATCGTAAAATAATTTGAAAGTCACGCAAAATGACTTGACTAAATTTATTTAAACGAAAAAAGAGCGAAACAAAAGGGGGTAAAGAGCAAAAATGAGCAGAGTGCTTTGTAAATCACTCATCCCTTCATTACTTTCTTCTTCTTCTTCCTTTTCTGCTCAGTTCAGATTCACATACTTTCCAACTTCTTCGTCTTCATCATCTCCTAGGGTTTCTCGTATGGCAACCGAAGCTTCATCTTCATCTTCATCGTCGTCATCTGCATCTCCGTCTCCTTCGTCTGCCATCGATTTTTTAACCCTTTGTCACCGCCTCAAGGTACGCCGTACGCCGCGCTCTGTTTTTTTTTTTGTGTTTTGAATGTGATTGTATGATGATGAGTGTTTTTGTGTGTATGAGGAGTTGAGGATAGTAGTGTGTAGTAGTTTGCTGTGAGTTGTACTATGAGCATCGCGAGTTGTACTAAGTTCTAATTGCATTGGATTTTGCTTTTTTGTAGTTGCATTTGCTCTATTTCAGTTTGCTTATATCTAATGCAGCAGCTTGTAATGATGAATGTTTTGTGTATGAGTAATGAAATTGTGATGTATGAGGATTTTAGTGTGCTGTAGTTTGATGAGAAAGTTGGACTTTGTGCATCAGGCGTTGTACTAAGCACCACTTCACTACTTGTATTTGATTTTGCTTTATATATTTGCATTTGATCTATTTCAGTTTGATTAGTGTCTAATGCAGCAACTTGTAATGATGAATGTTTTCTGTATCAGTAATGAGATAGTGATGATGAGGATTGTAGTGTGTTGTAGTTTGCTGAGAGTTGTACTATGTGCATTGCATGTTGTACTACCTTCTACTTGCATTGGATTTTACCTTTTTCTTGTATTTGCATTTTCTCTATTTCAGTTTGTGTTGCATCTAATGCATCAGCTTGTAATGATGAATGTTTTGGTGTATGAGTAATGAAATTGTGATAGGTGAGTATCCTAGTGTGTAGTTTTCAGAGAGAGTTGTACTTTGTGCATTATGTGTTGTATTAAGCTCTACTTGTATTGGATTTTGCGTTGTGTTTGCATTTGCTCTATTTCAGTTTGTTTGGTATCTATTGCAGCAGTTTGTACAATGCTAATGCAATTGTTGTCTATTTTATGCTTTCCTTTTTCAAATTATGGTTTTACTTACATGGGTGTTTTGTGTATGAATATGGAATCATGATATATGAGGATAGTAGTGTGTGTCGTTTCCAGAGACTTGTACTCTGTGCATTATACCACACTCTACTTGCATTGTTTAAGAGAATATATGTGTATCTTTAAATACATGACTGTGTTGTGTTAATTGCCTATATCAACTTCTAATTATATGCTTACAACCTCACATAACCATTCTTTTCATACTGTGTTTTTGATAAGTGAAAAGGTAATTTATAAATAGGGATAAACAGTAAGCTATTGCATCAAAACATAGTTACAAGTTCTGCAACATTCTTTTCATATTGTTATATCTTCCCATGTTATCTCTCTGTTCCATTGTCATCTTTTATGCACTCTGACTAAAATTTGTGTTTTCGATGACGTGATCAGACAACAAAGAGAGAAGGTTGGGTACGTAGAGGGGTTAATAATCCCGAGTCTATAGCTGATCACATGTACCGTATGGGAGTAATGGCTCTTATTGCTGCTGACCTTCCTGGAGTTGATCGTGACAAGTAAGTGTTTTTATTAGTTGACATTTGTACTTTAGCTTTTATGGCACTTGGTACATTCCTGTACTGTGTTTCCAGTAAACATGTGGATTCTTATAATAAGAGATGATGCACTGCTTTTTCTTTTTCCAAATTTAGGTGTGTTAAGATGGCAATCGTGCATGACATTGCAGAAGGTGAGTCTGTCATATATGAGTATTCCATTTCTATCTTCTTTGCTTTTATGGCAATGACATGAAATAGGATTATATTATCGTGTAGCATCTCCCTATGAGAAATTCTTTTTTCTGTTGGGATTCTTCTCTGCGTATTTGATTGTACGTGTTTCAATAATAATTCTGTGTTATTACAAGCTTTATGGAACAAGATTTAATTAAGAGTAAAAGGTATGGTATAAGAAATGATGGATTACTTATAATCACATAAGTTTGTCACCTCTTATAATGCGGAAAAACATTTTTAAGGTTACCCTTTGGTATTACTTCCTCGGATAATGGCATTGACTATTGATATACAAACCTTATTAAACCTGAATTACATCATTTTCTGTACCTGGGAAAGATGAATTAAAACTTATCTGAAATCATTCGTGTCAGAGAGTCCAAAGTAGAATTAGTTAACTCTGTAATGGGAAAAGATGGATTTATAAATAATATGTTTGCTGAATTCAGATTTCATTATCACAAGGGACTTGGAAATTTGTTTATGTTTTATTGAATCAAATGATGCATGCCCCTTAATTTCAAGTGCTTTCATAAGAATTCAATGTTTGTTTATGAATAGGCGATATTCAGGGGAAAAAGAACATCAAAAAAAAGAAATAAGTCAGTTTTCAGTGTGCAATTCGTATACTGCGAATGCATAAATGATGGTAGAATATCAACTGAAAATGGAAGTAACACCTAGAAATTTAATGCCTCATTTGACTTGTAGGAAGCTTGTTTATTACTTCTCAGAAAACTGCTATGAATTATGAACTCACAGGTGTGTCTAAGTATTTGATTTAGGTATTTGTATTCCTTTTCTTTTGGCTAGTTTTACTATATTTGAAGAATTTGCATGAAGTGCCCTCTACCTAGCTAGTTACAACCATTCTAGAAAGTTACATCAATGTAAATGAATGATCCAGTATCATCGGTTTTTAATTAGATAAATGGAAAAGTATTAAGTTCAATGGCTTTAGAGGACTTGTTGAAAAAAATTAGTAGAGGTTGTATGACATTTAACTTCAATGAGAAGAACATAAAGCAGCCATTAGAACATGAACTTGAAATTATCTGTCTATTTGCATAATAGATCATTTTCACTTAAAAATACTTTCACTCAAAAGATCTCCCCTAGAACCAGTGTCTTGTAGGACAAATCATCTGCGTCTTTGGTCTTCTAATCCTGTGGGCTTTTCACTTGAAAAATTTGATAGCTTATTTAATTTTCTTCATCAAATATTTTCTTGTGTTCCTACTAAACAGCAATTGTTGGAGATATCACTCCTGCTGATGGGATTCCAAAGGATGAAAAGAGTAGACGAGAGCGAGCAGCACTAGAAGACATGTGTAAACTTTTAGGTGGAGGATCCCGAGGTATTGCTTCTCTTTTCCGTTGAGTTTTTTATGAACTAATATATATTTTGAAAGATTGAGCTTTGATCTATTCTCATGCTGATTATTTACTGTTGGGCAATTGCAGCCAAGGAGATCAGTGACTTGTGGATGGAATATGAAGAAAATTCATCTTTAGAAGCCAAAGTTGTAAAGGACTTCGACAAGGTATTGTTTCTGTTACCAAAGTTTGAATATGTCCCATCTATATGTTGTTTATGAGGATACACTCAAGGGAGTTGCCTACTTGCCTAGTGGTCAGTAAAGTGGGTTGAGAAGCATGAGGTCTCGTGTTCAAATCCCAGTAGAGACAAAAATGCTAGGTGTTTTCTTCCTATTTGTCCTACCGTGGTGAACAGAGTTACCTAGTACCTGGTGCTAGTGGGAGGTGATGGTATCCCGTGGAATTAGTCGAGGTGCGCAAAAGCTGATCTGCACACCATGGTTATCAAAAATAAAAAAAAATATGGTATTTATGAGGATGTGTTTCATTTTATTTTGCGATAAACATATAAGTTTACTCATCATTGTATCGTGTCTTCCTTTTTTACGGCTAGTGTCTTTTACACAGATGGATGAAGTGAGGGATTCGTCCATACTCTCAGTAAAGTTTGACATCTTGTAAGCCAATATGCATACAAGATATTCGGGAAAAACTCAATTAGCCTTCATGCATGATTGTTTAATAAAAGTTCTAGCCTCGCGATAACAGAATTGCTATCCGCGGGTTACTGAAGGATGTCCATTCTGTTGCTCAGTTGCTGTGCTATAATGCTATCTATGATAGTTATCTCTTCCTTTAGCTTAATCCACTGCTCTCATCTTGACTGATAAGTTGTTTTCTTTCAGGTGGAGATGATACTTCAGGCATTGGAATATGAAAATGGTAACTTCCTGTTTCTCTCTTTTCCCCCGGATTTCGGATGTACACTGGATAAATAGTACTCCCTTTGTTCCATTTTATATAACACTTCTTCTTTTTTAGTTTCTTCCAAAAGAGAGACACTTTTCTATATTTTGTAAATCTTATAGCCATAAGAATGTCATGGCATATTTAAGGCCGCAAGTTGTAGCACACTTCTTGTTTTTGATGACCTTCTAGTGCACTACTGGCATGTGGCAAAAGTCTTCCTTTACATCTTAAACTCTATGCCCAGTTAAACAATACTATGTAAGATCCATTATACCTCCCCCCCCTAAGGTCCCATATTAGGTGTCAATTGTCATACATGTTTAGGGGGTAAAATTGACCAATGTTGAGACTTGAGAGTCACATTTCTCCAAAATTCTCCAAGTTTCTGTATTTTTCCTATTTTCTGAACTCTGTTGTCATACTGCATCTTTCAGCATGAGAAATATACACACCATGGTAATACCTTTGGCATTTAGTGATTGTGCTACTACATTGTAGGACCTATAGTGAGAATTAATCAAAACACACATATCTTAGCATTTGTATAATGTAAACTTATATTTACTTGGTGCAATTTATACTTTTTAAGATTTCCCTTACTAAACATTCAAAAAATAAAAATACAAGAATCTCTCATTGTAATAAATACTGATTTTTGGCTGTAAGTTGTTCGTCTCTTGATGTATGGACTGGTTCCCTCTTGCCATGAGAAGTTGCATTTTTTAATTTTTTAAGCTAATGCTACTTATCTTTGTCATGCAGAACAAGGGAAGGATTTGGAAGAATTTTTTCAGTCAACTGCAGGTGCCACATTTAACATTTTTATTATTCAATCACAATTCAAGTCTTAAAAGTTTTAAATTCTACTCATTCTACTTTTTGTGTTGCCCTTTGTGTACTCTGGAGCTTGACCCTTCTAGCTCCATCATAACCTGCTATTGCCTTGCCGTTCCAAATCTGTTTATAACGCATCTCGTCTTAGATTGCCAAGTTAGTGGTTAAACGTTGACCTTGGAATTCAGAATAACATTCTATTGTCTGAAACTCTTGACATTTACATGTTAATTCGTTGAAACGATTAGTGAATAACACGATATTGTCATTTTGATTGGAACAATCAAGTTGTTGGAAGTTAGTATTGAACTTTTGTGGATAGTTCCCCCTTCCCCTTTGAACATGAGAAATCTTGCGACTTGTTTTGAATTTTTTTCCTTAAAGAATTTAAGTTTGTAGATTTTGCACATATAATATATTTGTTTCCACTTTCCACAGTGGATCTAGGTTCTCATGGAAAGGATTCTTTGATAACCAAAAGATTGAGTAGAACTATGTAGCATAGATTTGGAGATTCGATTTCTAAAATTGACAAAGTACGTGAAAGATACTAATTATATTCTCTTGTTTTCGATCAGATTGTGTGTATATATGGTAGGTGTTTGTGTGTACTTGGTCCCCCTGATGAACACGTTCACTTGTGTCACATTTAACATGAGTAGTTGCAATAGAGAATTATAAATCCAAGAAATTGGTAGTCCGAAGTCATTCTAGTTATGATGTTACTAGTTTAATGAAGTGGAGAATTTCCTTGCTTTGAGACTTGGAAGTTATTATCTTCTTCTTTTGCATGGATCAATTTTTGATAATAACCCATGCCTTGAGCTGATGAGATCTTTGACAAAACACATCCAGGTAAGTTCCAAACAGAGGTGGGCAAAGCTTGGGCTTCAGAGGTAGCATCAAGAAGAAAGAAATCCAATTGAATTGTTGTGGTAGTCAAAGCTGGATAACAATTTGCACCAGTTGTATTGCTGATGACCCAAATTCTAAAGGTTGGTGTTATCATCATCAGTATTTTAGTTCTTGTTTTCTCATTTAGGAAAGGGAAAAGGTCTAAAATTTGCACCTTACTAGTCGAAATTGTTCAATCTCGTACTCCGTTAAACTTTTTAGGCCATTCATGCCGTTGTGGTTAAAAATTGTCGAGTTAAGGGTAAAACACACACTTAAAGTATCCCTTTTTAGTTTCATACTTGAACTATCATGTGTGTTTAGTTTCCTACTTGAACTATTACCAAATATTTGTGGAAACACACCTCAATTATCAGTGAATAATCGATAGTTGAGGTATGCTATAAAACATTTGGTGATAGTTTAGGTAAGAAACTCAAAAAATCGGGTTACTTTAGGTGTGTTTTTGACCCTTCTCCTTCCCATTAATGAAGCTCCAACGAGAAAATGGGTAAACTCCACGTGCCCGAGTTCTTTGAGAAAAAAAGATCCAAATTTTACCCTTCCAACTTTTGTTTTGGTTGATAATTACCCTCAGTTGTTGCCTTGTTAAGGTCCAAGGGCAAAAAACGAGACTTTTCCCTAACAATGGGGTAAATATTAGATCAGAACTCTTAAACGGAGGGTAAAGTTGGTCTATTTTGGATAGTACTCCGGCAAATTTGATCGTTTTCCCTTCAGAAAATTAAAACATCCAACTTATCTCTCTAGTTTTTTTTTCTCTTTTTCCAGGTTACAGGATCACTTGAAATAGAAGGGTTCTTACAAGTTGCAGCAGGAACGTTTAGCCCCATGGATTCTCTCAACTTTAAAAGAAACGTTTGCATATTTGTTTTGCCTTTTTGCTTTTAAAAGTTCTGCAATTAGGAAAATGCTAAACTTTGGTGATTTCAGATTTTTTTTTTCATTCCCACAACTCAAATCTAAAAATTGTCTAAATCTAAAAGGAAAATATCCTTCCACAATATATATAATCCAAAAAAATTTGTAAGCTCTTTATTACAAAAGTGACCAAGCAAGCAAATGGTGATGGTGATGGTTTAGTCTGTAAGCTAGTAAGCTTACGAAATGAAGGAAGAAGAAACCTTTCTATTATAAGTTGAAAGTCAGTCAGTTTTAATAAACAATAACATATTTTTATATTTACTAATAATTTAATAAAAATATCCATTTTATTCTTAATAAAATGATTTGCAGTTACATGAATATTAATAATTTATTTTAAATTATAAATTTTAAAAATATTTTAACCCAACTATATATAGATTGGGACAAAGAAAATGTAAAAGCCTATACAAGGCTCTTTTACTAAAAGGGCAGAAAGTATCAAATGATATTCCCCAAAATTTGGCAACTTTTTATTAGTAGCTCGTGTGCGCCAATGGCAGTTGGCACCAGACTTTTCCACCGCAACCAGAACAAGGGAAACGCAATTTTATTTATTGTGTTAACATTCCATGTTGTAAATGGTAGGTAAAAATTTATTCTCATTCGATATTTATATTAAATAAATAAATGTAGTGTATTAATGTATAAAGAAACAATTGAAATTGAGGCAATTTTTTCGGATTTGCTTCATTTTATCGTTTTGTTTTTCATTATAATTGTCATTATAGCACGTGTGTAACAAATTTATAAAAGGTCATGCAAATTACGAATTGAGGTGTTCAATTGGAACATAACTTAGTTTGTGTATCTCAATATAATAACTTGACGAATTTAAGAGGTTGGATATGCATTAAGTCATATATATATATATATATATATATATATATATATATACCACTTAACGATGATTAACAAGTGAAGATAAACAAAACATGTAATTATTTTATTAAATCACTTAATCATGATAATTGCATTCATTTGATGTGAACACCTGATTCCGGATACTCCCTTTGTCCTCATTCCTTTTTAGTATGTTTAAAATAGGATGACATGTTTTTTTATTTGATAAATATTTGAAGAAATTATCTATAATTTATTCATATTAAATCTCACTTATTTGGTAAAAAAACGTAAAAGTATAATCTTGATTAACAATTGAAAGTAGCTATGAATCTAATCAAATAACATCACATAGATTGATAAATTGAGACAAATGAAGTATTACCAAATTGTATCATGGTTGGTGGTTATAGTACTATTAAAAAAATACCATCAAATTTCCATTATTCATTTTTTCAATTATTATTATTTGAGTTTTAAAGTATAGTATATAAGAAAAAAAAATTCAGCTTTCATTGTTCTGGAGTGAAGGCGCCATCTTTGCAATGGCAACCCTTCGCAGGCTCATCATCCCCTTTCGTTCTTCTCTTCTTGTAAGCTCTCTCTTTTACCTCTATTCTTTCTGGGTTTTCTGCAGCTCCTTTTTTTTTTTTTTTTGGTGTAAATCATGTTTTATTTTATTTCAATTATAGATTTGAATACCCTTTTGATAGGAGTCGCTTAAGGTAGCATTTTTTTTTTTTTGGCAATTTAATGGCCTAAGATGAGATTTTATGAATGTCTTGTTTATATACTTTGTGGGTTTCTGTAACAAATACAGATTTATTGATAAAATATGCAGTTCATAAGACTTGTGTATCTATATTTTGTTTAGTGTCCTTTTTTTTGGTTAAATATTTTGTGGGTTTGTGTAAAAAATGCTTATAAGTAAACATATGAACTTCATATCCCTATAATCTTGTGTATCTACTATTTCCTTTGTGGTTTTATTGTGTGTAATCAGAGGATAAGAATACCCTTTTGATAGGTTCACTAATAGTAGCAAATCCTTTTTCCTTGATTGTTAGTTGTACCTCTGTTGTTTATATCGTGTGGAGCTTTCAGTGGTGGATCCTGGATTTTTACTAAGGGTTTTGAAAAATAAAAATGTAGTGCTTGGGATTTGAATTTGAAACCTCAACATGAAGTTTGAATCCCTAAACCACTGATCCAACCTATATTCTTATGTTCACTGGATTCAAAATATATATATACTCATTAAAAAAATTAAAATACCTTATATATACTGGATAATATTTGCCGAGTGGGTTCAGGTGCCCGTCACAACCCTATAGATCCGCCCCTATGAGCTTTGTCTTCATGCTGCTTAAGAACAAATGTCATCCTTATACCTGTGTAATCTTGTCTATATATAGATGTCTTTGTGATTATTTAATGTTTTAATTAACATTTTGGCCGTAGGAGTGTCTAGCCCTTTCAGTAGGTGTCATTTATGGTGGAAAATTTCTATGTTGCTCGGACTCTTCAAAAATGTTGATGGGTGTGTGTTGGATACTCTAAAAGTAGTGCATTTTGGAGAATACGGCACGGGTGCGGTGACAATTTTGAGAGTTTGAGTAACGTAGGCAAAATTTATTTCAGAGTACATGACACACTTATATAGTTTGTGGATTTTGCATAGATGATAGAGTACCTTTCTAGCTTATATGTTTTTTTTTTTTTAACAAACATATCCCACTCATGTACCTATATAAACTTGTGCATGTACGTATGTCATTGTAGGTGTTTGTGTATTATCGTTTGGATCATAGATATGAATACCCTTTTTGATAGTGTCACTGATAGTAGCAAATTTTGCTGCAGAGGACAAGTTATTCTCATTATGGATGTAAAGAAGGTACTTGTTTTCTCCTTTGTTGTGTGTTTGTTGAAACATCTTTTCATGTTGTGTTTGATTTGTAAGTAGCTCTGCTGTACCGGAAAACCTAATGAACATTTTTTCTTGGAAACACAGGGTTTTTAGGAGGCGGTTGTCGTCGATGTAGTAGTATAGCGTCTTCAGAACCAAAAGTATTGAAGTTTGAAGACCAAGAAAAACTGTTAGCAAATGCAAAAGATTCACTTTCTGAGGAAGAAATTTCGAAAATTAGGGAAGAATATAATGCTGCGAAGGAGAAGTTTCTAAAGATTCCTGATGCATTGAAACAAATGCCCAAAATGAATCCTAAAGGTTGCCCACGTTTTCTTCTGTCATATTGTAGTGCATTTAACCTTCTATTTGAACTTCTACTACCATTTGAGGATTGGATTGAATTTCGGTGGGATAATGTTTATTATTAGGTATATACGTTAATAAGAATGTGCGGTTGGACAGCATACAAGTCTATGGATTCGACTATGATTACACGTTGGCGCATTACTCCTCCAATTTACAGTGCTTGATTTACGATCTTGCAAAACAGCATCTAGTTAATGAGGTTTGTTTCTGTACTCTTTCCTTGTGGTAGCTATTCAAAGAATATACTTTAAAAAAGAATATGCAGTGTTTTGCGGTTAAAGTAAACAACCATTGATGGATTGCTCTCTTTTTCATTTTGTGCTTCAGTTCAAATATCCTGATACTTGCTTGGAGTTCAAGTATGATCCAAGTTTTCCCATCAGAGGGTTATACTATGACAAATCAAAGGGTTGTCTTATGAAGTTGGACTTTTTTGGGTCAATTGAGCTTGACGGGTGCTACTACGGCAGGCGCAAGGTGAAGTTCAGCAAGCTCCCTATTATGTTCGTTTTGATTTTTCCATGGAATTTTTTTGGGAATACCTTATTTATGTAGTTATTTATTTCATTAAATAAATTAAAACACTTGTATTCTTTGGGGATAACTTACTTTCCTGCTTTTTTGAGCCGAGGGTGTATCAAAAACAATCTCTCTGCCCTGCAAAGGTAGAGGTAAGGTCTGTGTACATCCTACCCCCCCCCGACCCCACTTGTGGGATTACACTGGGTATGTTGTTGTTGTTGTTCTTTGGGGACAACTGGTATTCTGGTAGCGCGAGGCTAAATGGCATCACTTTTTGGGGGGATGCAATAAGTTTTATTGATGTCATGAGAAAAAAGCTCCATATTTTTTTGAGGATGCAGTAGGTTTCTTGAGGGTGTTCTTAATAATAAAAATAAAAATTAATCTTCAGCCTCGTAATGCAAGACGCTAAAGGGCATCATTGACATGAAGACTTTGAATGTGGGGATGTCAGTAAGGAGGGACACATTCGTCTTCAAGCCCTTAGGGCTTTGATATGTAATTAAGAGCGCGACATGAGATGTGTATGTTAAATGCACATACAGGTTCAAACCTCCCATTTTTAAATGGAGAAGACTAGAGGAATAGACCTATTATCGGTCAAATTTCAAACCATGTGCCACCCCCTTGTGGGTTCTCGGTTTAAAAAAAAATAGACATTCCCATTCAGTTCCATATAACATCCTCATTTTTTCCAAGTATATCATCATTGACATCCCTTGAAGAAGGGTGGCTCCACCACTGCCTCTAACCATATAAAGTCCATATTTTTTTTTGATAAAAGTTAAAGTACCATATAAAGTCCATATTAACACTACCTTTTCTAGAGAATGTTAGTAGTAATAGTATTTGTTTAATATTTTTTTTCTAACATTTGAAGGAATAGCAATTTTTTAAAGGGAAAAGGGTCAAATACACTATCGAAAACGTCTAGATATACTCTCCGTTTAAAGTTTGGTTCACTCTTGCCCTCGCCGTCCAACTTTTGACATAGATATGCCCTTATGGGCGTTAGTTGGTCTGCTGGAAATATCCAGTTCATTTTACATTTCTTTAAATGCCAAATGAAATTGCTACGTCATTTTTACAGTACCACATGACATTTATATTAAAAGGGAAAGGGGTCAATTATGCCCCTAATCTGACCCATAAATCAACCCCTCTTTGAACTTGATCTTTCCAATACTAAGCTCCTCTGACGTTGGGTATTGTGTTGGCTGATGTTGAACCAATCTCTGCCACAATTCAATAAACCTTAATCTCAGATTCAAGATTACAAGTAACCAATAGTAGAAAAAACAGGTCTTTTCAAACTAATCAAACTTGTAACTCTTTCTTCATAAAGATCTAAGACCCATAAAGCTACATCAAGAGAAATATTTCAGGTGAAAATGGGAGAATTCAGGAAATCAGATGAAGCTCCATTTCTTCACCGATTCTCATACAAATAATCACATGTACATATGTAAATTAAAAGAATTAAAATGACACAAATTATATGATAAAACATATCTAAAGGGGAGAAAACGGTAAGAGACCTCATCTTTCAACATATGGAGCAAGGTGGTCTTTCTGGCATTATCGAGACCCAAAAACAAGATCTTAGCCTCTTTCTGCCATAAACCAAGGGTTGCCAGAATGCCATAGAACCAATCTACCAAGAACATCGTTGATCCGGTTCGCTTTTCCTCCAATCCGAAAGAACCCAATCAAAGCCCTAAAAGAGGGGTTGATTTATGGGTCGGATTAGGGGCATAATTGACCCCTTTCCCTTTTAATATAAATGACATGTGGTAATGCAAAAATGACGTGGAAATTCCATTTGGCATTTAAAGAAGTGTAAAATGAGCTGGATATTTCCAGCGGACCAACTAACGCCCATAAGGGCATATCTATGCCAAAAGTTGGACGGTGAGGGCACGAGTGAGCCAAACTTTAAACGGGGGTATATCTAGACGTTTTCGAATAGTTTAGGGGCATATTTGACCCTTTTCCCTTTTTTAAAAATGGATTATCCATTTCAAAAAAATATATTTTTATAACAGGAGTAGAATTATTATTGATTTCTGATATTACAAAAGGTAGTTCAGAAGATGTGATAAAAGCACAAGAAATAATGAATAAAGTGAAAAAATTGAGCAAATATTCTAACATAATGAGGATTGATGGTACAACGCAAGGTGGGGAAAAGAGAAGGAATATAGCATCTAAGTTGTTGAGAGCTAATACCTCTTTTTCTAAAACCCGTTTACACTTCTCCATCCAATGTCCCGGGGAGGGGGGAGGGGGAGGGGGGCTGTCTTTACCAGATGTGAATGCCTTCTTCAATATTGGGTTTCTCTTGGAAGTTGGATGCCTTGCTGGTTGATTTGTTGTATGTATCAAAACAAAATTGACACCCGAAAGCATCTAATAGTTGATAATCTGATGTAGTTACCTATTTCAAAAAAAAAAAAAAAATAGTTGATAATCTGATGCTCACTGATGTTAAATTTTGCAGCTCAGCCGTGAGGAAATAGATGAGATGTATGGTACAAGACATATTGGCCGTGATCAAGCACGAGAACTAGTTTGTTTGATGGATTTCTTTTGTTTCAGTGAGGTTAGTTTATAGTGTTTTGATCTCTTATATTTTTTACCAGTTTCAGTTTTCTTGCTCCTTGCTTGACCACTTGCTTTTACTTGTCAATCAACACAGTTTTCCCTTTTAACATTTGACTTTTTAACGCATTGAAGAACTCATTCCACATTACTAACAAGATTGCACTCATCAGGCATGTATATGTATTTTGTTTAGCTGCATGGGTCTCCAAATCATGAAAAATATTGGTGACAAATGTTTTAAAAAATTAAGAGACATCAAGAGTGGACATGCTTTAGAAACCAGCTATGCAGTATGGAATACAAATATAAGCTGTTTGTTGCAGCAACTGTGTGCAAACTTGTCGTTTTCTTCTTGAACTAAAAAACATAAAAAAATAAAATAAAATCATTTCTTACCACAATTTATAGTCAAATGCTCAAGAGCAAATTCTTAAGTAGGGTGTTACAGGTGGATATTGCCATCTTCATGTCTCTATATTCCCATTCAAAACAAACTTGGTAAGTTTTCCAATTGGATAGTTTAAAACCATCTTTAACTGCTCATAGGTCAGCTCTTTATTTGACTTATGCTATCTGATGTATGTGTTAGTTGTATGATCAGCTGGCTACTATTAAAAGATCCTTTTTTGTTTATCAATTAAGCAAAAGCGGATAATGTTGTACTCTATTCGTCCCATATTTTTTGTAGCTCATATTTTATGGATGAAGGGTTGTCACATTTCTAGAGTTAGTTTCTTTAGATTATTTACAACACATTAACACCTTACACTTCTCGTCTAATTACTTATAAAAGGGCATTAGAATAACATAAAAAGCCCTCCACTTCTCGTAAAATGTGAATCTTGTAAAGAAGTATGTGTGACAGATTTAAAGAAGAATAAAAAAGGAAGATGGGCCTGATCAAGAAAATAAAAAGGAACAGACAAGAGGAAGATATGGAATGTGGAATTATTAAACTCAAGTCTCTCACTCTTTTTATTTTTTAATCTTCTTCTGAAAAAATAATTGATCATAAGTGTACTTTTTCTGGATTTCCGCGCATTTTTCAGCATAGTAGACCCTTTTGGTTTGATCTAATTTTAGTTTGTTCTTCCCTCATCTGATCCAAGTAATAGCAGTTGAAAATTTTCATTTGAAGTCCACAGCAAACTGATCCTTATTGAAAAGAATACTCACTTTGTTCCATCTTCTATGACATTCTTTCCATTTTAGTTTGTTCCAAATATCTTGGACGTTTGGGTAGTCATACCTTATGATTGTGTAGTGTAAAGTAAAGGTACAGCGTAATAGGGATTAGGCGATTAATGATTCTCTTATCTTCAAGAATGTTGTCTTCAAATAAAGTAAAATGATGCATTAGATAAGTTGCCGAAGATTTTTATTAGTGGCTTTTTGACCTCTTGGGTTCTCTTTTATTTTCTTTTTTGCAGGCCTGCCTTATTGCTGATATTGTGCAACATTTTGTTGACGCTAAATTGGAATTTGATGCTCGTTACGTATATGAAGATGTGAATCGAGCGATACAGTATGTTCATAATAGCGGGTTAGTTCACAGAGGAATTCTTGCTGACCCCCCCAGATACCTTGTAAAGAATGTAAGTATTACCATAGTTACTCTGTACATATAGCAACTTTCAGAACTGTCACCTTCTAGACCTAATTTCACCCATCTCTCTTCCAGGATCAGCTGCTACGCTTTCTAAGGATGCTGAAGGATAAAGGAAAGAAACTTTTCTTGTTGACCAACTCGCCCTTTTATTTTGTGGATGGAGGGATGCGCTTTATGTTGCAGGTATTTTCAAGTGGAACAATACAAATTTGTAATCTTTTGGCTTAATATGGATCGCTCGTTTGCTTCGTCTGCGATTCTACTTTCCTTAGATAATTTTTATGATCAGCTCTACTTTTCTTGGAACTTCATTACCATTTTAGTTTACATGTGACATTGGCAGAGTGTGTTCCTAAGTTTGTGTTTATCTGTGGCATGTAAATAGAGAAGATAAGAGCACTCCTTGCGCTGAAATATTTTGACCTCAACTAGCTGAAACATTGTTGTCTTTTACTGGTGATTTAGTTTTAGTTGCATAAGTGGACTACAAAGTGCAAAAAGGAGCTGGGAACTTATGGTGGAAATTAGTGTGCTGGTGTCCTTTTTTTAATTACTTGACATTTAGAAGATCCATAGCAGAAAATTATTTTGGCGATCTATTCTTTCTTTCCCACTTTCCCTTGAATTCTCTATATATATCTGTGACTCTGTATCTCTGTGATTCTTTTCACGGTGCGTGTGTATTCTGGTAATGCCACTCCCGGACATTATCTGCACATCTAATGTTTGGTCTAGCCTGTTTCGAAAGTGACAGTGTTATTTGATTCTTTGGCACTGTGGCAATCTTTCTTTTCATGCTTCATTTAAGTGCTTTAAATTTTATACATCTGCAACTGTTTCTTAGTTCCTTTTTCTGGAGCTGCACATTAAGTTAAGCAAGTTTCTTTTCTTTGTGACATTAATTCATTAGTTTGAGGTATAGTTTGGTATGTTAGAATTCCCCGTCGGTCCTGTTAAGTGTATGAGTTGTAGTGTCTTTACATGGTCTTTGCGAATTACACCACTTGTGCTAGCTTTTGGAGTTGAGTTTGTCCCAACTCCCAAGGTCCATTTTTTTAACATGTTCTGGAGGTGGACCCTTCCCTGATGTTGGCCAGCCTATGTTGAGGTCACCCATGTTGTATCGTTCCTTCTGAATGTCCAAATCCTGGCTGTTCTGGAGGGTGTTAATTTAGTTGAGCATGGGTTGTAGTCTCTTCATATGATCTTGAACAGTTCTCACAACTAGCTAGCCTTTTGGTTCCAAGTTAGGCCCAAGTTCTATTTTTTTAACGAAATGCACTCTATATTACCACTTCTTGTAGTTCACAATTATGGTAATTGTGGAATAAGATTATTGAATAATTTCATTCATATCTTTCTATGTCATGTACATGGCTTTATATATACATAAAAGATTGTGGAATAGAATCACCTAAATCTTTACATTAAGAGAAAGAATCAGAGATATGATATTCTAGATTACCACAATTATACTAAGATCTTAGAGGATCATATCTTGATATGAAGAATATCTTCTCATCTTAGAGGATCACATCTTTGATGACAAGAATATCTTCTTGGAAATCCTCCATCAGCCAACACTCCCCCTCAAGCGGGTGAATGGATATCTTCCATTCCTAGCTTGCTTATTAGATCTTGAAACATATTGTTTGGCAATCCTTTTGTTAAAACATCAGCAACCTGATCTTTTGTAGATACAAATGGCGTACAAATGAGTCCGTTATCTAATTTCTCCTTAATGAAATGTCTGTCTACCTCAATATGCTTAGTGCGATCATGTTGTACAGGATTATGAGCTATACTTATTGCTGATTTATTGTCACAATATAGCCTCATAGGTCCTTCCCATCTTATCTTCAAATCATCAAGGATTATCTTTAGCCATAACAACTCACAAACTCCCATCGCCATGGATCTAAACTCAGATTCTGCACTTGATCTAGCTACTACATTTTGTTTTTTACTCCTCCAAGTCACCAGATTTCCTCCTAAGAAGGTGCAATATCCAGAACTTGACCTTCGATCCACTAATGAACCAGCATAGTCCGCATCTGTATAAGCCTCTAAAACCATGTTTCCTCCTCTTTTGAATAATATTCCTTTTCCTGGACTTCCTTTAAGATATTGTAGAATCCGGTTGACAGCTTGAAGATGCATTTCTCTAGGATCATGCATAAATTGGCTAACAACACTTACAGCAAATGCAATGTCCGGCCTTGTATGGGACAAGTAAATCAATTTCCCTACAAGCCTTTGATACAAGCCTTTATCTACCACTGAATCTTCTGGAGCATTGCACAATCTATGATTGTATTCAATTGGTGTAGCCACTGGTTTACACCCTAATTTTCCTGTTTCTTTCAACAAATCAAGCACATATTTTTGTTGGGAAATAAAGATTCCTTGTTTTGAGTGTGCCACTTCGATTCCCAAAAAATACTTTAATTTCCCAAGCTCTTTGATGTCAAATTCCTTGAGTAAACACTTCTTCAAATTTTGTATCTCCTCTGAATCATCACCTGTTACTATGATGTCATCCACATAAACCAACAATGCTGTCACTTTTCCTATTTTTGAGTGTCGTATGAACAAGGTGTGGTCTCCTTGACTTTGTCGATACCCTAGCTTGATCATAACCTTTGTAAATCTTCCAAACCATGCACGAGGTGATTGCTTTAATCCATAGAGTGCCTTCTTCAGTCTACACACCATTCCCTTCTTGCTTTCAAAAGCAGGTGGCACCTCCATATAGATCTCCTCATCTAAGTCTCCATGTAAAAAGGCATTTTTTACATCAAATTGTTGTAGGTTCCAATTAAAAACTGCAGCCAATGATAATAAAATTCTCACTGTATTCATTTTTGCCACTGGGGCAAAAGTCTCCAAATAATCAGTTCCATAAGGTTTGTGTATAACTCTTTGCTACCAAACGTGCTTTATATCTTTCTATGGACCCATCTGACTTATATTTCACAGTAAACACCCATCTGCATCTGACCAACCTTTTTCCTTTTGGTAATTCCACAATATCCCAAGTTTTGTTTTTCTCCAATGCTTCCATTTCTACCTTCATAGCTTTCTCCCATTCTTTATTTCCTAATGCTTCAGACAAATTTCTGGGGATAGGAATTGTGTGGAGGTTACAGAGAAAAGCTTTATGACTTGGGGATAGATTTTGATATGTCATGGAGAGGCTCAAAGGGTGTTGTGTGCAAGTTCTGGTTCCTTTTCTGATTGCAATGGGAAGGTCAAGGACATTAGGTTGGTTAAATTCTTCTTCATGATCAGTTTGGTTTGGTGTTTCTGACGGTTCAATAAGTTCAGGATGGGTATCAGGAGCAGTAACCTGAGGAGATGATTGCAACCGAGTAGTTTGATCAGTTAGTCTCTTTCTTCTGGAATATACCTGCAATGGTAGATTATTTTCTAGAATTCCATTATCTATATTTGGATTAGGAGACTCAATGGGTTCATTTGGATTTAGAGACTTAGGTGACTGTAGCAATGGTGACTCAGGCAAGGATTTGGCACGACTAGAAATGGACAAATCAAATAGTGACAAGTCTAGAGGTTCCTTTCCCTCCAGTGACTCCCCCTGATTGTAAGAATGATTAAAAAAGGATTCACTCTCATCAAATGTGACATCTGCGGAAACAAAGAATTTCTTTGATGATGGTTGATAACACTTGTAACCTTTTTGAGTAGGAGAATATCCTATGAAAACACACTTAAGAGCACGTGGGTCTAATTTACCTCTATTTTGAGAATGAATATGAACATAGGCAACACTTCCAAAGATTCTAGGAACCAATTTATTGGAAATTTCAAAATTTGGAAAGAAATTCCTAAGAGTATCAAGCGGATTTTGAAAGTTCAGAATTCTTGATGGCATTCTGTTACTAAGATGTGCAGCAGTTAGGACAGCTTCCCCCCAATACTGTTTTGGCACCTTTTTGTGAAACAATAATGATCTAGTAATGTCAAGTAACAGACCATTTCTTCTCTCTGCTATCCCATTTTGTTGAGGAGTATTGACACATGAAGATTCATGAATAATTCCCTCTTTTTGGAAGAAAATAGAGAGGTTTTGATTGAAGTAGTCCTTGGCATTATCAGATCGAAATCTTTTAATTGGCACATCATGTTGGGTTTTGATCATATTAAAAAAGGTAGGAAGAATTTGACTGACATCTGATTTTTGCTTTAGCAAATAGATCCACGTAACTCTTGTACAATCATCAATGAATGATACAAACCATCTAGCACCAGAAATATTAGGAATGGGAGAGGGTCCCCAAATATCACTATGAATAAGAGAGAATGGAGTTTGACATCTTTTGTGACTAATTGGAAAGGAAGTACGTTTGTGTTTTGCAATTTCACAATCATCTCAATGAAAAGACTCAACAATCAAATCTTTGAACAAAGATGGGAACATCCTTTTGATTACATAAAAGGAAGGGTGACCTAACCGACGATGATAAAGCCATACTTTCTCTTTATTGGACATGATAGATTCAGACAAGAATGAACTAGACAAGGAATTCTTAGATATATATTCACCATTGTGGAAATCCAAACAATAAAGACCACCTTTCTCACTAGCACGCCCAATCATCTCCTTCGTGTTCTGTTCCTGAAATAAGCAATATGAAGGGAAGAAAGTTACTTGGCATTTGGAATCTTTGGTGAGTTTCTGGATAGAAATGAGATTTGCAGATAACTTTGGGATATGAAGGACATCTTTAAGTATCAAGGATTTTCCAAGTGGTATGTCTCCTTGCCCAGCTACAGTAATAACTGAACCATCAGCTATAGTTATTTTTTTATAGCTAGGACAAGGGGAATATGATATGAAGAGATGAAAGAGACTGGTCATGTGATCAGTTGCCCCGGAATCAACCACCCACGTTGGAGAAAGTTTGTCTGAGACATTAGTAATAAAAGAGTAAGAAATACCTGTGAAGGCCAATGAACAACTACCTGTTGAAGCTGAATGTTGCAAATCTCCAATTGAAACTGTAGAGTTATTCTCTACGGTTGCAGAAACATTCTCAGAGACTGGAATATTTGCGGCAGTACCATTTTCAGACATGGTTTGGGCAGATAAAGATAGCAAAATGGGATTTTTTCAAGATAGGATGAATAAAATTGGCCAGGAATAAGCCTAAAGCTCTGATACCATGTGGAATAAGATTATTGAATAATTTCATTCATATCTTTCTATGTCATGTACATGGCTTTATATATACATAAAAGATTGTGGAATAGAATCACCTAAATCTTTACATTAAGAGAAAGAATCAGAGATATGATATTCTAGATTACCACAATTATACTAAGATCTTAGAGGATCATATCTTGATATGAAGAATATCTTCTCATCTTAGAGGATCACATCTTTGATGACAAGAATATCGTCTTGGAAATCCTCTATCAGCCAACAGTAATATTATAAGATTACTCAAGATTTTTGTGGTTAGGATGAGCATAACCTCATTTTCCCCTAGGGAATACAGTTTGATACTTGCATCTTTCTTTTCATGTCTGCTTTAATTGTATTGTCTATTATTACTTTGTTCTATTAGTCTGGAAGTAAAACAAGTTCTCCAACTTGACACCTTTTCTTTTTGGTATATATTTCATTAGGATTCTTTGGGTCAGCAAGATTCCTGGAAGGAACTTTTTGATGTCGTAATTGCTAAAGCAAACAAGCCAGAGTTTTACAAATCGGACCATCCATTTCGGTTTGGTTCTCTACCATTAAGTTCTCTGCCAAGTTTTCATTGCATATAACACTGGTTCCAACTATGCCATTCCTGCCCATCATCATTGTTTTTGGGATTAATAAGAGAGTTCTGTTTTTTTTTTTTTTAATTATGTCTATTTTGATTTGGTTTTTAGGACGTAGCACGTCTTCTTCTACGTTGCAATTCACTATATAAAACATTTTCCACCAATATCCTCTTCTTAAGGTTAACTGTCTCGTGCTACTATCACATACAGTATTGCCTCTTTGTATTTATTGAATGTTCTGCAGCTGCTATGATGTGGAGAAGGACACATTGGCTTTTACAAAAGTTGATGCTTTCTTGCCCGGTAAAATTTACTACCATGGATGCCTTAAAGCATTCTTGCAGATTACAAAGTGGAAAGGTCCAGAGGTATGCTTAACAAAATACTACAGCTTTTTCATGGCAAGGAAACTTTGTTTTCTGTTATTATATATATGCAAGTTTGACAAATTAACTTAGACAGACCGTCTCGTTTCTATGTATCTATCCATTTCATCTCCCAACCTCGTTCATTACATTACTGAGATAAACTCTCATGAAACTTCAGGTGATATATTTTGGGGATCACCTCTTTAGTGATCTCAGAGGTCCTTCAAAAGCAGGGTGGCGGACTGCTGCCATCATCCATGAATTGAAGGTATGCTTTCTTTTAGTTTTTATTCTGTTGATGTTATGCCTATTTCTATTTTAGCCATAGTCTCCATCTGTACCGTTTTAGATTTAACTAATTTTTCTTGTATAATGGATCTTCTCAAATATTTGCTAAATAACTTTACCATTAAAAAATAGTATTAACTTGTACTGCTCCTTATATAAGCTTCTAACTATGTAAATTTAACATATAAAAACTACCCTTAGCAATAAAAGATGATTTGTTTTCGACCAAGAATTCTTTGTTCCTGCTTGTTTATTGCAGAAGTTGTTGAAGCATAAACTCTTGATATCAATATGAAGCATATTTATACACTATATAAGGCCTTACTAGTTTAAAATAGGGACTGGGAATCTGGATTATATATAGTTTACTTTTAGTGAGGCGGTGGTGTCCGGGCTAGCTTGACTATTCCATCGGATACCTGCAACGTTCCACTAACTCTACCCACTATAGTTTAGACAACAACAACACCACCTTATCCGGTGTAATCCCACAAGTGGGGTATGTGGAGGGTAGGATGTACGCCCCCTACCTTTGTGAGGTAAAGAGGTTGTTTCTTGTAGACCCTTGGCTCAAAAGAAAAGTATTTGATGCAGGATTGCAAGAAAAATAAAACACCAAAATAGCAATATACAAAACAAATCCAGCAACAAATAGTAATACATATTGAATAATAGGGAACTACAGAATAACTAAAATGATACTACTAAAAGAAGAAGAGGAGGCTAGCTCCCTGCCTTTTCCACACAAAGTGCAACAACAATCAATTAACTGCTAACCTTCTACCATAATCTTCGACCTCCATACCTTCCTATCTGAAGTTGGGAAAAAACCACCTAATGTTTTTTTTGTCTCTGTTGGAGTTTGAACTTTGGTCTCCCGTATTTGCACCCATTTCATTGACCACTAGGGTGCACCTTTGGGTACAATAAAATGCATCACTTGTTGTTATCCTTATTTAACACGTCGTTTCAGAATCTATGATGGGAGGGAGGTTTATGTCCTCTTTTTTTTCTATTGTTTTGTCAAAATGTCCTATATTCCATCTTTTGTTGATCAAAAGTTTAGTTAACTCCTGTTGTCTTTTTTGTTTCCAGAGTGAGATCATGATTCAGAATGATAATTCTTACAGATTTGAACAGGTATAACTTGATGGTCTTTCATCAATCACTTGAAACTGCACGTTCGGTTATAGAATTATATGATACGCGCTGTTAGAAGGGTCCTGATGTTGATTGCATGTGTATATGACTTGATTATTTGATTCTGTAATTTCCACATTTCATGAATTGCGAAGACCTTGTTGTTGCTACGTTGAATTTAGAAGGTTTTAAATGTACATTGGAAGATCTATACGAAGCATCCTCACCTTCCTAAACCATATCGTAATTCATGGTTTTCCTAATTATGCATTTAGGATGCATTCACATTGGAATGGCTAACAATTTAATTGCTCTACATGTGAGTTTCCTTGTCCTGTTGTCTTATTAGAACTCTACCTTTCAATTTAGGAGTAAGGTTTGCGTACACTCTACCCTCCCCATACCCCACTCATGGGATTACACTGGGTATTATGTTGTTGGTTTTGTCTCATTAGAGAGATCGCCACCTATTTTCGTCGACTTGTCCTGCACTCTTACTTAAATGAACTGCCACTGTCTAAGCAGATTGTTTAATTAGGACAAAAGTTTGCTTCATAAACTGCTTCAAATGAGTTTAACACAGAATTTTCTCGATGTATTGGTGACTTGCTTTCATTTGGCCATATGTCTTATCCGAATGTGTTTGCTGTAAATAGGCTTACATTATCCACACACTATATAAACGTTTGTACTCTAAAGGCAGATTGTTCTTTTCCGTCAGATATATCCATTTCGTTACTAACTAGCTATAATCTCTTTCCCTCCTTCCCCATTCAGGCGAAGTTTCACATAATGCAAGAACTTCTTGGTAGGCTTCATGCCACTGCAACTAGTAGTATGACAAGTGAAGCATACAAGTCTCTCCTTAGGGAGCTCAATGATGAGAGACAAAAGACTCGCTACAAAATGAAGGGAATGTTCAATAAATCGTTTGGAGCTACGTTCCTCACTGATACTGGTCAGGAATCTGCTTTTGCTTACCACATTCATCAATATGCAGATATC
The DNA here is from genome assembly GCF_019186545.1 of Solanum stenotomum. Classification (NCBI taxonomy): domain Eukaryota; kingdom Viridiplantae; phylum Streptophyta; class Magnoliopsida; order Solanales; family Solanaceae; genus Solanum; species Solanum stenotomum. The sequence continues at coordinate 53,171,862 of NC_064290.1, forward strand.
TATACTAGTAAGCCCGAGAATTTTTTGTACTATCCACCTGAGGCTTGGTTTCATGTGCCCTATGATATAAAAATCATGCCACACCATCTAAAGGTAATCTTTTCTTTCCCTTAAAAAGGTTTAGTCATGTCTTTTATTTTACTACTTTAGACAACGTGTGCAAAAGTTCATCTATAACTTTCTTGAAGTATCTATGCCTCCGTCTCAATCTGTATGATTTAGTTTGATTTGTGCAGTTATTAAGATCTATGGCAAATGCTTGAATGTAATTTATATCAAGTTTGGTATAGAAATGTTAAAAAACGTGGTTTGAAATATGAAAAGATGTTGTATACCTTTGCCAATCAAAAAAGGCGAACAGATGCTGCAATAAGCGTAGGAATAACAAAATATATCTGCATATATAAAAAGGGAAGTAGATCAAGTATCTGTCTTGGTTGTAGGTTAGTAGTAGGTACCCGGTAGGATAATTCATGTGAGTGCAACCTGGCCTAGACACCATCGTTACAAAGAAAAGGTAAAAAAGGGAAGTAAATCAAATATTTGTATTGGTAGGAGGTAGTAAGTACCCGGTATAATAGTCTATGTGAGTGCAAGATTGCAAGTTGGTCCAGATACCATGGTTATAAAAAAATAAAATGGAAATATGTCAAGTAGTTTGGGATGGAGGGAGTAGAATAGGGAAAATGAGATTATCAAGAAGCTTTCTTCATGTTGAAGGCCTAATAAAGTTTATTCATTTTCGACAAGAGGGTTGCTTAGATGGTAAGCACCCTACATCTCCAACTCTAAGATTTTGGGTTCGAGTCACCAAGGGAGCAAAAGCTACTAGGGAGGGATAAAAACGAAAAAAAAGTTTATTTCATCTTCCAAAGTTTTGCTTTATTTTGGCAAGTTTCATTCTCAGTTGAAGTAGTTCTTGTGAAGTCCTAGTACTTAAGTTATCCATTTTTTTCCAGAATAATGAATCATGAAACTTGGATGCAATAATTTTGAATTCATGCTGTTCTAGATAATGAATTTTCATCAAGTTTTCACCCCTCTGATACGTTACACGTCGAATCGATTGCAGTTAACATGAGTTATATGATTTTTTTTGTCTATCTCATGTCCCTATACTGATATGAAAGTTTCCTTTACAGGTTTCATCAAATTTGTTCAGGACTTGACTACATCAATCATATTGCCAAATGCCCAAAGAGATCTTAAATCAATATACTTAACTTTACGGTGACCTGAATATCTCCAACGACCCCATTCTCCGGAAGAAATCACTCAAATTTTTGGTAGATTCATCGGTATTCTAGACTCGTAGTGTTCTGATAAAATTGGAACGATACAGAAAAAAGTAACGTTTTGGTTGATTATAGTACATGTCCTTATTCATTGTGAGGCATAGTTATTGTCTTTATGGAGGGAAAGGAAAGTTTTAAAGGGGCAGGCATTAGATGATTAATAATCAATTATTTTTGCAAGTAGTGAATAAAATGTATGAAACAGTACATAATGTATGTCAAAATACATTAAAAAAAAAACTGATGAGAAATTTTTCAATCATCTCAATCCAGTTTGGTATCACTTCTATATGTGGGAGCATGGCGTTTATCTAAATCCTCTTCGAAGAAAAATAATATGTATATACAATGTTAAGTTTTTATGTATATATAGTAGATGTTAAAATTCATTGACTTCTTTGTGTGTTTAATTACGCTCATTGATTTTGTTGAGAAATTGAATAAATAAGCATATACCATTATTGTTTTTTTTTAACATATGTGAGAAACTCTTAGAAGCTCAATGAAATAATATATTGACTAGAAAAACAGATAATGTAATACTAACTGTTTTAGGGATAAGAGTCTGAAAAATACTCTAACTATGGTCGGATTTGCTGTTGCGATACTAAACTTTCATGAGAACCTATTACCTCCATAGACTATTTAATACTGTATTTTAAATATATATATTTGTCCACGTGGACATAAAAAACAATGCAAAATTATAAATAGTAATGTGTTCACGTGGGCAGATATATACCTTTAAAATACACTATTAAATAGTTCAAGGGGTAAAAAAATATGGTATTAAATAGTCTAGAGAGGTAATAGGTCCTTATGAAAGTTTAGTATTGCAACAGCAAATTCGACCAAAGTTGGGTATTTTTCAGACCCTTATCCCACTATTTTAGAGTAAATATCTCAAAAGGTCATTCAACTACAAGCAATTATCTTATAAAGTCATTTAACTTTGTTTTGTATCAATAAAGTCATTCAAACATAATGATTTTCTCTTATAAAATCACTCAACCAACTTTTTCATTAAAAAGATATTAACATGATAAAATATAGAGTATTAATTTTGTGTCATATAAATATGAATTCCACGCATAAAATTAAAATCACTGCACACTAAGAAAGTTGCATGAATTTAATTATATCAAAATTGAGTCTGAATTTAATTAANCCCATTCTCCGGAAGAAATCACTCAAATTTTTGGTAGATTCATCGGTATTCTAGACTCGTATTGTTCTGATAAAATTGGAACGATACAGAAAAAAGTAACGTTTTGGTTGATTATAGTACATGTCCTTATTCATTGTGAGGCATAGTTATTGTCTTTATGGAGGGAAAGGAAAGTTTTAAAGGGGCAGGCATTAGATGATTAATAGTCAATTATTTTTGCAAGTAGTGAATAAAATGTATGAAACAGTACATAATGTATGTCAAAATACATTAAAAAAAAAAAAAACTGATGAGAAATTTTTCAATCATCTCAATCCAGTTTGGTATCACTTCTATATGTGGGAGCATGGCGTTTATCTAAATCCTCTTCGAAGAAAAATAATATGTATATACAATGTTAAGTTTTTATGTATATATAGTAGATGTTAAAATTCATTGACTTCTTTGTGTGTTTAATTACGCTCATAGATTTTGTTGAGAAATTGAATAAATAAGTATATACCATTATTGTTTTTTTTAACATATGTGAGAAACTCTTAGAAGCTCAATGAAATAATATATTGACAAGAAAAACAGATAATGTAATACTAACTATTTTAGGGATAAGGATCTGAAAAATACTCTAACTATGGTCGGATTTGCTGTTGCTATACTAAACTTTCATGAGGACCTATTACCTTCATAGACTATTTAATACTGTATTTTAAATATATATATTTGTCCACGTGGACATAAAAAACAATGCAAAATTATAAATAGTAATGTGTCCACGTGGGCACATATATACCTTTAAAATACACTATTAAATAGTTCAGGGGGTAAAAAAATATGGTATTAAATAGTCTAGGGAGGTAATAGGTCCTTATGAAAGTTTAGTTTGTTTATTTGTCATTTTTTTATTATTATTTGAATAGAGGTAAAATGTGGTCTATTTAATTATTCATTTTAAAAAAGAAATCAAGTTCCTATACACAATCGTATACTTATAATTATAATCGATCTTTGATCGAAGGTCAATTTATTAAACACCAAAAATAAAAAAAATGTAAATCTACCTTTGGAGGTTAATTTATTTTTTTCACAAAAATTAAATAAATTTGAGAAGAATATTGCAAACCTATAAATTTCTAGATTTATAATTTCGACAATTATGAAAATGTTGATAGATTGTGTTTATTAAGATATGAGTTTTCTTTAATTTTGTTTAATCTGTGGGGTCCATGTCAAATGGCATAAAAATCTGATTTATTTTGTCATGTAATATATTTTTGTAATGATAAATTTGGTTGAGTAATTTTATCTCAAAGTTGAGTGATTCTATTGATACAAAACAAAGTTGAGTGACTTTTCTAGATAATTCTCCATAATTGAGTGACCTTTAAAGATATTTACTCCACTATTTTATGATGAAAGAAAAATACCATATCAATAATTCAACTAAACAAACAAATTAAAATAAAGATAAAATAGTAATCTAATTAAACTATACCTATGTAATTAATTGAACCTTGATCTAATTTTCCTCCTTGAACACTATGATCGTCTATATAATCCTCTGCCTCCAAAACCTGATAATCTATATCTATATATGTAACAAAGGAACGCAATTACAAGGCCCACTTCCATATGAAGCCAAATTAATTGAACAATGGACCGAAGATGTTTAAGCCAATAGTTGACAAAATCTCTATACGTCTTCTGTTCAATTTTCTTTTTCACACCGGATGAACTATCAATGTGTGATCGTGCATGGGATTGATAAAAAAATTCATCAATCCCATGCACGATCACACGTCCATCATTATAAATATCCCATTCAATAATATCAACGTTGTTAATAGAAACTTTTTCTGATCGAGGCAATGTAGTAACAACAATTGAATGATCAAGAAGTAGAGTTTTTAACTTGGACCCTCTATGAAAAAATGTTTCAACAACATTTTTATTTAATCCCAAAGGAACAATATGATATTGAATTAATCTATTTGGAGGATCTTGATATTTTGGAAATATTTTTAAAAAAGCTTTTTCAGTAGGACAAAATATGGTGAAATTGGTGGTATTAGGTGAAGAAGAAATAAAATTATTTAGGGTATTTTCAAGAATAATTGACATAGAAACGTACCCTTTTTTTAATAATGTATTTGGAAGATTATTTTTGGGGTTAATAATATTGATATTTGTTGGATTAAAAGAAGATGAAGAAATTATTAAAGTTGAAAAACTAAGAGAAAAAATAAAGAAAAGTAATAAAAAACTGTTTTTTGCCATGATGATTTTTTTTTTCGAGAAGCTTTGTGAATTATAAACTTTCAATTGATTGAATTACTGAAGTTTTAGTGTATTTATAGATAATTTATTTAACCTAAACCTTTGAGAATTATGATTCGTTTATTGTCCTTTTCCTATATAAATTAGGATGTTTTCTCAATTTTAATTTGGTATCTTTTTTAACGTAAATTTGGATTTCTCCTAAAATTCACTTGGCGCTTTTTCCTATGTAAATTTGTCTCCTCAGATCGGTTTGATATTTTTTTCAATTTGAATATTTTCTAAAATTCGTACTTTTTCCTACATAAATTTGAATTTCTCCTAAGATCTGTTTGGTATCTTTTCCTACATAAGTTTAGGTTTCTCGTAAATTTCGTTTGATACTTTTTCCTACATAAATTTAGATTTCTCATAAAATTCACTTGGTACTATTTTCTACGTAAATTTGCATTTCTCTTCAAATCCATTGATATTTTTTCCTACATAAATTTGATTTATTTCTAAAATTCATACTTTTTCCTATATAAATTTGTTTTTCTCCTAAGATCTGTTTGGTATCTTTTCCTACATAAATTTACATTTCTCGTATGAGGTACTTTTTTTTTTATATAAATTTGAATTCGCCTAATATTGTTGTGTCATTTGACCCGACCCGACCCAATCCGACCCGAATTCCACGAGATANTTGTTGCCTTAATCTGTGTGTCATTTCTAAAGTGGACAACTAAAAAGGGACGGAGGGAGTACTTTTTTTTATATAAATTTGAATTCGCCTAATATTGCTGTGTTATTTGACCCGACCCGACCCAATCCGACCCGAATTCCACGAGATACTAAAAACGGCGTCGTTAGATTCACTGCTTACATCCATATATAAATCAGAGCTTTCTGGATTCACAAGCAAATTATTTTTTCACAGAGAAGACTGAAAGACGAAGAAGAAACTTCCAGAAGCTCATAGAAATGGTGTCGATTGAACAAGTAGATTCACCGGCCACCGGTAAAACTTCGACGGCGGCGGCAGCAGCGGAGGCGGCGCCCTCTGGTTACGTGTCGGATGGTTACGAGACTGCGAGCGATACGGAACTGAACGGAACCGAGAATGGAAGTAATAGGGAATCTGAAAACACGATCAATACGGCGTCGTCTTCATCTGATGGAGATTTGTTGAAGGAGAAGACGCAGGAGCAGCAGCCTGAAGTAAATCAGGAACAATTGAATGAGGTAAAGTTTTATTTTTTCACTGTTTTTTAATTGATTAATTGATGTTGTTATTTTCCGCTGCTGTTAGGCATTGGAGAGTGATTTTGATGAGCTTAGGTAAGTTTAGCTTGGTTTAATCAGTTGTACATTGCGTATAATGTTTTTTAGTTTGCCTAGTGGCTAGTGGTTGATGAAGAGGTTGAGAATCCTGAGGTCTCAGGCTCAAATCTCAATCGAGATAAAAATGTTAGGTGAAAACCAGAGTTGGACCGGATACCATGTTTATGAAAATATAATGTTTTTGCGTTTGCACCAAGGGTGTGGCCTAGTGGTTGATGAAGTGGGTTGAGAATCATAAGGTCTCATTCAAATCTTAATAGATATAAAAACATTAGGTGATTTCTTCTCATTTGTCTTAGCCTTGATGGGCAGGACAGATTTACCTAATACCTGTTGTTTTGTTGGTGGGAGGTGACAACCAAGTTGGTCCGGATACTGTTTATCAAATAATAATGTTTTCGAGTTTGCACCCAAGGGTGTGGCTTAGTGGTTGATGGAGTAGGTTGAGAATCATTAGGTCTCAGTTTCAAATCTCAACACAAATAAAGACATAGGTGATTTCTCCCCATTTGTTTGTGGGCAGAGTTGTCTAGTACATGTTATCGGTGGGAGGTGGCAAGTATCTCGTGGAATTAGTTGAGGTGTGTTCAAGTTGGTCCGGACATCACGGTTATAAAAAAATTAATGTTTGAGTTCTGTAGTTCCTTTTTATTGTTTTTTGATTAAAGGTTATAGTTTGAGGTTCTGATCGTGGTTCCTTGAAATGGTGCATCGGGAAAAAATGCGGTGATCAGAATTTAAAGCCTGCAAATTCGAGATTCCTATTTTAGTTTCTTGAGATAGTGTCTCAGAGGAACTAGGTAGAATTAGGGAATTAGTTCTCAGTTTGTTAGATGCTTGCTAGTGATTCTGTTCTTTTGACGAGACAAATTTCATTTCATTGATATTACAAAAGGTGGTGTTAACAGATGTTTACATGATTACTGAGTGGCTCGACCATAACTGAAAACAATCAAGTAGCAGAATCATCTCTGCATAATAGTATTTTCTCCTTGCACCAGAAAGTTATTTGAAACGCCAAGAGTCTTTTGATATAACTAATATCCTTTCTGCAGCTAGGAATGTCTTGTGGTTCTGTAACATGTTACTAGTATGTTCTTGACACCTTCTTGGTGTATTATTAATGAGAAAAAATGTCCTCCTCGCAGCTATGGGGAAGTTATCTACATGCAAATTCAACTACTATTTCTCTTTCTCCGTTTGATTTTTCCTTTTCGACATTGAGGGATTTCATCATAAATGTATTTGTGTGAATCCAATCTGCCTGGCCTTCTTTCTCTTGTTAATATATTTTAAGGTTTTGTCCATTGCCATTTTAACTATCGCTACTGCCTATTCTGGGATTACACTGGGTATGTCGTTGTTCTTAGTTGGTGAAACTGTCCTAAGATAATAGCTCTCAACAATTATTGATATAATCCCTTCATTTTGAGGAGCAGAAAGCCTTGGCTCAAGCAAATGATGCGAAAGTTGAAGGAAATGCATTGTTTAAGGACGGGCTTTATGAAGAGGCATTGTCAAAATATGAGCTAGCTTTGCAAGTTGCAGCAGATATTCCTTCAAGTACTGAAATTCGTTCAATATGCCATGCTAATCGTGCAGCTTGTTTCACCAAACTGGTAAGCTCAGTGTATGCATTTTGTACACTCTGCATCAGATTCATAATGTCAAAATTCTGCCATGGTTTCCAAGTGTAGATAGGTTAGACTTTTTAAAGAATAGTTCTCGCCGAAATTGTCAGAAGCTTTTACATTTAGCATCTGTTTTGTTCATGACTGTATAGCTATTTATTGATTTGCATTGTTCTGCTCAGATTCTTACTGTTTTTTAGTTTATCAATTTAGTTAGGTCACAAATAAATACTGAAATCAAGTTTGCGGCTTTTGCTGATCATTTGAACATTCAAAAGACATCTTTCGTCCTTTTATATATTGGATATTAGAAATTCTGACTGGCTAGTAGGAGCCATGCTCAACTTTTTGAGCCTTTACACAACCTGTAAAAGAGCTATTCTATATATGTTCTCCACACACTATTGTTGCTGGATATCAATGGAATTACCTTTTCCTGATCAAAAAGAAATTCCGACGGGCTAAAAACAAACTAATAATAGTTTTGTCTTCTATATCCCTTTAAAGCTTAGGACCTGATAATTAAGTTCGCATGACGGTCATATTGCTTGGGGAATATGTCTAAAGCAAAACTTGAAAACTTAAACATATGGAGATGTTTGTAGTCTATGAGAAAGATGTCACATCATATTCGAGATAATCGGTGCTAGTATGGTTTTATGCTTTACCATTCTTATGAAACAGTTACATTCTACGGTATGTAGAAATTGTTCATATCTTTTGAGATAGCCTATGATGAAAGTACATCAACTGATAGGTGGATTGCGAGATTCCTTTATATGATAACTACTGTTTTATTATTATTTAGCGATAATGACTTTTACCAACTTCATTAGCTCTGTGTCCTCAGTGGTGAACCATACTGTTTCATTGTGGTTATCTCAGGTTCTTTTTTGTTCCTTTTTCTTTTCAGGTAGCTATTTTTACTCATAGGTGATTTCCTATAATTTCAGCATATGCTGTTCCATCTGCACTTGCTTGTGTGAATGTTCAATTTTAGCTCAGAGCAGATTTTGTAGATATCTGCTTTATCTGAAGTTAGCACCTGAAATTAACGAGCATGCAGACTCATACCGTAGGCTAAGAAAAACTGTAGTATTATTATTGACCCCCCAAACTCAGTCTGCTCAAAATCTGTAACAACCTAATAAAATTTTCTCGTCTCTATTCATTAAATTATGTTATCTTTCCTTTTACACCTCCGTTCTTGTGTCTCGCTGAATGATAGGGATGAGTGTGATGACAGTATGCCACCGCCCCACAAAAAAGTACTGAGGAGAGTAATCCATATTTTGATCTTTGTAATAGGAGGTTTACACCTTTGCTTTTTCTTTAATGTCTATCTGTTGTACCTTTTTTTGTATGACTTCCTCAAGTGGTCTATTTTTTTGTTGGCAAATAGACGCACTTACGTTGCAACCATGCTTTGGGAAACTATTTTACAACTTTCTTGATTGCAATGAGTTCTTATCATGCATAGTTACAAAATCTTTATAGCTCCAACCTAGTAATGGGGCTTTGTTGCCCCTTTATAGGTGGGTTACCGGATAAGGGAAAGATCCAGCCAAAAGAGTGTTATCTTTAGAAGTTGGAGGGCATGAAAACGATATACGTGTTCTTATCTTTTTCCTGCTCTAGGAGTAGTATAAAAGGGGCTTTTAGTATTATTTATCCAATTATAACTTATAAGCTACTATTATCTTCCTTATTAGGGTTCTGTATGCTGGGGGTAACACTGGCATGATGTGAAACTCTCTATTAGTTACTCCCTCCGTCCCTTTTTAGTTGTCCACTTTAGAAATGGCACACAGATTAAGGCAACAATGATTAGCACAGTAAAATTANAAAACGATATACGTGTTCTTATCTTTTTCCTGCTCTAGGAGTAGTATAAAAGGGGCTTTTAGTATTATTTATCCAATTATAACTTATAAGCTACTAGCATCTTCCTTATTAGGGTTGTGTATGCTGGGGGTAACACTGGCATGATGTGAAACTCTCTATTAGTTAGTAGTTAAAAGGCTCCAATAAGTCATTGAGAGGGTATTGCAATCATGAATCATTTGACACTAGTTATTTAACTACCTCAATGTTTGGAATAGAAACTCTAGAGCATCGGGCTGTGTGGCTCTATATTAGAGTTATTGGCAAGGAAAAAGACTAGGTGAGAAGATGTGTAGCTTAGAGAAACAATGTGGTACCTATCCTTTTGTGTATTGTTCCAAGTGAAAGGCATACAAGTGAAAATTGTTGTCTCACTATTTTTCGGCAATTTCAAAAAATAAGTTTCATACTTTAAAAAAGTAGTAGTTTACTTTGCACATATTAGAAACAACTTCCACTGTTTTCTTTGCTTTTCACATATCTTTGTTTTATACTTTTCCTGTATAGTATGTAAGGTACCAATTTGTTTATCTGTGTGAGTTTTTGTTGCATCTACTAATGATAGTGACTGTACCTTTTCATTTACAGGGGAAACATGAAGAGACGATCAAGGAATGCACAAAAGCGTTGGAACTAAATCCTACATATATAAAGGCTCTGGTTAGAAGAGCAGAGGCACATGAAAAGCTTGAACACTTTGAAGAGGCCATTACTGGTAAACATTGCGTTCTCAAGTTGTATTGTGATTATGCAGTACAATGTCATTGTGATTGGTACTTCTTAGCTGCATCACTAAATAAGTAGTACCCATACTCGCATTTACTGGCTACTTGGTGGAAATCTCATGTTTCCCGTCAGGCTCTTCTAGCTCCTTATTCCCACTCTCTGACCTGAGAAATTAGAAAAAAAATCCTTGTATGTTACTCGTATGCCTCTGGTAATAATTGCACACCACTCAAATGGGTCGTGTTATTGGTGAATAATTAAATAACTAGAATTTTACTTCGGCTCTTTTTTTCTGCTCTTATTCCCGTTTGGTTTTTCAAATCTTGCAGACATGACAAAAATCTTGGAATTGGAACCCTCACATGACCAAGCTAGGAGAACTGTGATGTGTTTAAAGCCATTAGCTGATGAGAAGCGAGAAAAGATGAAAGAAGAGATGATTGGTGAGCTTAACAGTCTCCTGTCTTTGCATTGACTAATCCTCTATTTTCTTTTCTAATGGAACTCTGTAAAATAGTAGATATTCCTCTCTATGCAACTGTTTTAATGGTTTGACATTTCTCTCCACTTATTTATGTTAGTCAGCAGGAAGGGTATATAGTCCATGTCATCAGTTCCTAGCCAATCATTTATGGTAATAAACATTGGTGTGCGCAAGCTGGCCTGGACACTGCAGTTATAAAATAAAATAAAATATGGAAATGAACATCACAATGCTAAATAGAAGTGTGTCGTTCACATGGTTGTGGACTTGCATGCTTTAGCAATTAGTTTCCTAAAATTTTACATCATTCATTTATCTGCATTCTGAAAAAAGGTATAGTAATGGCATCTGTTTAGTAAGTTTATTACCTTCATCTAAAAAAAATAGCATCAGTTTGTCTAGACCAATGCTCTTCCAGAAACAGTTGCGCACAGCTATATTCTCATTCATTTTGTTTTGTAGAGTTGATACTTAACTCATCTTCCGGCAGTTGAAGAAATTGCCTTTCTAGTGGTTTATAACTATCTGCTAGAATAATTCATCCTATGTACCGTATAATCATTCTGCCGCTATAGTTCACTTAGTATGACTCACCAAGAAACCTAAAAAAAGAAGGAAAAGAGGAAGACCAAATGCTGTTAGCTTTAATGCTTTAATTGTGTGTTGTGGCTAAATGCACTTCCGTGATAAATGTACTATTGCTACTGTTCTGGAATCCATGAGATTGCCTTTTAATCTTAGGTCCTGAGTATTTGATCTCTTCTCGACTGGTTGTCATTGAATCATCTCAAGTTCTTCTAAAGGGAGTTTGTTTTGGTTTGTAGATTAACATCTTTATTCCTGTTTGATCTGAGACAACATATGGTTTCTGTTTATGACGATTCTCCGTTTTACTTTCAAAGGAGTATAGGCATCAATCATGCTCATTGCTCACACTTCTATTTTGTGGTTCTTTGGATGCTAATGATTTGTATTTACGTTACAGGCAAGCTCAAAGAAATGGGAAACTCCATTTTGGGCCGATTTGGTATGAGCGTTGACAACTTCAAAACAGTTAAAGATCCAAACACCGGTTCCTACTCTGTTCAATTTCAGAAGTGATGAGGGGTTTTCTCATGTTGGCGAAATTTGCATTTCTTGAATGAAAGATTTAATTAAACAGGACATTTGGGTGTGCATGTTTTAAACAATGTATCACGTTATTGATTTTGAAGTATATAAGTGTTGGCCAAAAACTTGATATTTTAGGTTTCTAAATGTTATAAAAGCAGATGGCTTTGTAGCCTTGGTGTCTTTTTCTTGTCTATGTTCTAATAGAANGGACATTTGGGTGTGCATGTTTTAAACAATGTATCACGTTATTGATTTTGAAGTATATAAGTGTTGGCCAAAAACTTGATATTTTAGGTTTCTAAATGTTATAAAAGCAGATGGGTTTGTAGCCTTGGTGTCTTTTTCTCGTCTATGTTCTAATAGAACTTTGGGCTTAACATATGGTCATGATGATTTGGGTTGTGTTTGGCTTCGTTGATACAAACCCCCCCTCTCGTGCATGACTTGGTGAATTAGAGTTCTCATGTTTGTGTTGGTGATAGTCGAGATGTGAGTTACTTGATCTTGTGCTAGTGGGAGATATCAAACCCCTGACGAAAATGAAAACGATAAATTTGAGGATGTCAACGCTTTCTAGCCCTTGTACTACATTATCAACATTGTCCTAGTGGTAGTCTTAGAAGATGAATGTTAACAAATTTGATAGTAGTCTAATAGACCATAGTTTTATTGCCAATAATAAGTTGCATTCAATGCAATAACAAATTCAGTGTAATCTTATAAGTTGGGGGATTTAGATAGGATCTTACAGGATTGGTATGAAAATAACGATAGTAAATAACACGAGCAATGAAACAAGAAGTATAAGTAAAGCAACAAGTCAAATGCACATTACATAAATGTGAAAAAATTACACACACCATTGCCACGAGAATACCCCACCTTTCTACTATTGTTAGATTGTAATGAGAAACCACAATATTTACAGCTACATCTAGCAAAATACAACTATGCCTTGATCTCTAGTAAGTTAAATCGATAATATGAATCCTTACTGACCATGTTGCAACATTTGAACTCACCTTAGATGACATCTAGCAAAATCACATAGCTTAATCATAAGATGATAAAACACGCACATTGGTTAGATGTCATCTAAGGTGAAGTCAGATGCTGGCTTCACATGGTAGATATCACCAATCAACTCGATGTAGTCCCCTTTTGAGCCAAAGTTGGTAAACTATCATATGGAAAGAATCATATTTTTTCGGGCTACTATACCACGCGAAGTGCCTTCTCACGATGCCTAGATTCTTGTACATGTTGAGGTACGTTTGTTTAGGCACCGAGAGCAATATCTTCTTTAGGTGTGGAACATCTCTTTCATTAACAATAATTGAGAACTTGCTCCAATCTAATATGTTGGCTAATGGAAGATCATAGTAGTTTGAAATAAGTACAGGGACACAGCCATACAGAATAGCATCACTGACTCTAGCTGTATTCACCTCGTAACCTTTGACGTGGAGGCAGTATCTACTTCTCCGAAATCCTTCCTTGTAAGGGAAAGATGAACTCCCTGAGAATATATCAAAGGAACTATCGTTCTTCCATAGCTCCAATAAATCTCGTCTTGCAAGAGAGTTTTGGACGCGACCAGCAAAGAAGACAAGTTTGTGTCTGCAAAAACGAATAAAACATTGCAAAGGTAGAGGACACAAGCTTAAAAGAATAGCAGTGTTCACATCACTAGATTCAAAACTCCACGATATGCTCATAGATTGGATCTTCATATCCAAGACAGATAAAGTCAGACTCGTAAAGAGTATGAATTACAGCAAGAAACAATATACAACTTGACCAATTTAGTTATGAACTCAACTAGAGCAATAGTGTACCCAAAAATTTTCATAAGCGGTATCAACATTTGAAGTGAAAAAATGAATACATCACTAGGCCACACCCTTTGGGAAAAGGGTACTTAAGTGCTCAATCAGCTCATTAACTCTACGGAGGAATCCGATGATCGCGGAGAAAGGGTTTGGCTAGGGGAAGGTAATAGTTTACTTGTGTTTTACATCTATAAATATTTCTAGAACAGTTGCATATATCCTTTTCGTGAGCCAGACTTATCCATGATACATGTGATCTACCTCATCTTTTACGCCTCAATTTCTAAGAACAACTGCTAGCATCTATTAAGAGCCTTCACCTTCACTTTTCCTAAATTCAGACTTTTGTAATCAAGTATCATCTATTTCTTCCCATAGTAACATATCTGCTCGATATGGTTAGTCGAGTGAAAAAGTGAAACACCCTTATTCTGCTATTCTGATCCTACACTGGCTAATGATGCGATGAGGGAAGTTGCTCTTAGCTTTGATGCTTGCTCATTGAGAGACTCAGAATATCAGTGCCTAGAGAGAACACTACCTTCAAGAGAAGATTACCGAACTATTTTCAAACCTGTCCTCTTTGCAACTTCGTTAATGTTGCTTCTTATAACATGGCTAATAAGTTGCGATACAAACTTCTATACCGATTGTAAAATCTCTTTCCTTCTCATTTTTTAACAATCCATAGGCTACCTAGCTACATTATTATAAATATCTCTCCACTAAGCAATTACCCACTCATAATCATCAACTTTGTACCCATCACCCTTCTATATGTTAATTCTATCCAGGAATAACTGCAACACCGATAATTCTAAATCCATAAAGCACATTATATTTGTTCCTAAATCGACAAAGCACGTCTTTCTTTATGGAATCCAAAATGCATCTATGAGTACAAAGGGTCTAAACAAACCTCTAATGAAGTGTGAATATATTGGTCTTTGATCAACTGTTTCTAGTTATTTAATATGAAAGATGAACATCATTGCTTCTATGCTCCAATAAGCGAAGCTCAACTTGCATATAGAACAAGCTCATCCCTCCCCCAAACACACACACTCACAATTGCAACACAATGCAGTTAAATGACATCATACCTCGCATCTGGAGGGTTCAACACTTCCTCGTGTTGGCGAGGCCAAACTTGAGGCAACCCGATGTCTTTGTGGGCAATGTATAGCCTCTGAAAGTAGCTGGATGAACAAGTAACCTGTATTGAGTTATGATGCAATTTTTGATGCTTATAGGCAGCATCTCGACCAATAGAATGACAGTACACATAAAAATGATCAGCACCACCAGAAGCATTCCAAAAACTAAACTGTGAACTAACTCTATCAGTATATCCAGCAACAAAATCTTCAATCGCGGAGGCAGAATGCACACGAGGGTGATTTCGCATAATGTTAACCGAAAAGGGCATAAAGTAAAAATGAGCCTCTTCTGGTTTCTTAGTAACAAATGAACTACCCAAAAGAGCAATCTTGAACATGTGTTCACTAAAGTAATTTCCTAATTTGGGATCAAAGGGGTTTGTATGTGGAATAAAAATACTAGAAAAAGTCGAAAACTTGTTACTCATAAAAGCATCAGGATACACAAATATCTTAAGGGTTTTCATCATTTCTTCATAATCAGCAGCAAATAACTCCCAATCATGATAAGGACTAACACTAGTTGACAAAATTTCACTTTTGTTAGACCTAGTTTTCACCTTCATTGGTTCAAGATTCTGCATTCCCACTTTCTCTTTAACATCAAACTGAACAAAGACTCCATTTTTATGTATGAAATTCTTCATTTTTGTTTGTACCATTAGTAAAACACACACCATTACAACTACAATCAACATTACAGAAAAGGGTCTGAGAAAACCCCACCATTTTAAAAGTTTAAAACTTTTTCTATAAGCACAAAAACCCATATTTATCAACAGAGATAACAAGTAGCTTATCTGGGTCAGCTTAAAAATCCTCTTTCTTTCAACCCCATAAAGAAGAAAAACACACAAAAAAAAACATAGTATTTATCAACAGAGAAATCAAGAAAACTGTATGGGTCAGCTTAAAAATCCTCTTTTTACAACCCCACAAAGAAGAAAAAACAAAAAACTTGTCTAAAACACACAAATATTGGTCGGGCTAAGCAGGCGGCAAAAATTGTTTATGTTAAATGTCAATAGTTTATAAGAATTGATAATCCCAAAGCTGATGGAAGCAAATTCTTCAATGCATTCATTTTGTGAAATTAACAAATATTAAAAGACCATTCATTTTTAATAAAGACGACACATAAAAAGAAATTGATGACAATTTTATTTGAGCTTAAATTTTATGGGTTCATTGATGATAGCCTATTAAATGATACATTTTTTTGGAAAGGCTAACACCAATTTTTTTTTTCAGTTTGTGTCACGAAACAAGCTTCAAAATTATCTCAAATTTTCATGTACAATAGTTAAAGGATTTTCTAGAATATGTTTGACTGATACTCATTATTTTCGAAAAGGAGAACTTCTCTTTCTTGGATTTTATGTGTCACAAAATTAGAATCAAGAAAATCTTAGATTTTCCATATGTATTAGTCCATGAATTTTTCGAAATATATAACCAACTTTGTTAGAGCTAAAATTTTGTAAGTAGATTGGTGAATTATCTCAAATTTTCATATGTATTAATTCATGAATTTTTCAAAATATGTGACCAACTCTTATATATGTGAATTTTTCGAATTTACTCACAAAATGAGAGTCCTGAATTCTTGTTAGAGTACACCAGCAAACATTTCCAATAGCAGAAATGTTCATAAAATGCCATTCTTATTGAAGATGTTGTCATAATCAGCTCAGTAATTACAAACAATCATATTATTAATAAACTAAACCATCAACTACCATGTATCACATTCCTTCATCTCATTGCCAGCCAAAACTTTAACCAACCTCACCTTTTTTTTTATGATGCTATTTTGCACAATTTTACAGACAAGAATCGATCCCTTGAATTGGGAATATGTATGGAATTCCTATCAATTACACCTCTATGGCCTTCTCGGCGTGATTTTCCGACGGAAGTTGCTGCTTCTTGGCTAACATTTCAGCATGTTGTTCTAAGTACTCTCTGCTGTTCATCTCTGTCAACCTGCATTAGATGGCGAAATTTACATTGTTTCAGGTTATTGAACTATTTCGAAGAAGGAAGACGGTTTTGTGAATGAAATAAGAAGATGAAACAATGAAGGTTAGTGAAAGGGAGCCTTGGTGTGACTAGTAAAGTTGTTGCTATGTGATCAGGAGGTCACAGGTTCAAACTGTGGAAACAGACTGACAAAAATGCAAGGTAATGCTGCATACAATACGCTTGTGGTTCATCCCTTTCCCGGACCCCAACTTAGTGCACCAAGACTGCCCAAACAATGGACAGCAACTTGTATAATAAACATACGAGTCCACTTTTTGGCCAAATAGAGCAACAAGAGGACGGTTGAAACTATAATTGAATATCGAATAAATAAAAATGAACCCTCTCTAATAGTTTAAGCTTTGAATGAGGTGGTCACTCAATTCAACGTGATATGAGAGCCAGATTCATTCATCGTCTTGATTTACCTATTGTTGGATGGCTAAACCCCATGTTATATTGTTCATGTTTCAAATGTCCAGTTCCATGAGTGTGGGGTGTTAAAAAGCCCTACATAGGGAGGGAGTGGGATGTTGTTTCCCTCATGATCTATAGCAAGTTTTTCGGGTTGAGTGAAGGTTGAACACCCATTCTATTAACATGGTATCAGTACAGAGGTTATGGGATAAGTCTCACTTCCTATTTATCAAAAAGAATTTTGACGTGCTTGACACAGGAAAAGGATCATGCCCGCGTGTGAGGGATGTGTTGAAAAAAGAACCAAACAAACAAAAGCGCATCTTTTCTAGCAGCTTGTTCTTTTAAATGAGGTGGCAATACAATTCAAGAAGATAGCATTTTACCTACTAATGGTGCGATCTTTTGCAAAACCCAACTCGTTGTCCACACAAAGGTCAGAATCATCGTTCTTCCGTGACCTTGAAGATGTTCTAGGTGCCATTTGTTGAGCGTCGGATATTGTCACGATCTTTTCAAAAAGTTCGACAGGAGATCCCTCAGCCGTGCATAAAAGTCTAGCTCGATTTTCATACATTACCTAATGATGATAAAATCAAAGAGAAAATTCAGTTTGCTTCTTGACATGGAGCTTCTTCAATGTATGAGTTCGGAAAATTAAAACAAGTGATCAAGCTAGCCAAGAAGAAGAGAACTAACATCAACCAACGTCACAAAACGGTATGCTGCAGTTTTATTATGAAGCCCGAAAATCGGTACGCCATCCAGAGCCAGCGTATGGAAGTTTTCTGGTTACAGGAAAAATAAATGCAATCAAAAACCTCAAGTAATGAATATACTGCTGAATTGCACCATCAGAAACTAAAAAATCATGTTAGTAACCAAATATGCAAAGAGCGAGTAAATGTACAACAACATATCCAGTATAATCCCACAAAGTGAAGTGAGTAAATGTACAGCAAAAAAAAAAAGAAGCACGGAGAACGTTGAAGATAGAAAAATAGCTAGGCAATGCTTGTTTGCCACTTCAACATTAAAAAACTCACCTACTGACCCTACTGTGTAAAAGGCTAATCCGATTATTGAAGTTACTTAAACACTCAAGACCAGAAAGAAGCCACACATCACTTACTAAATAGTCCAAAATAGTCTGCTGCACCAAGAGGCCTGTCGCAGAGTTCCTCAAATGAAAATAATGCACATCCATTAGCACCCAGTGGAACCTAAAGTTAAAGAGGAGACACAATTTTAACTCAAGTTAGTTGTAAGACCTTCACATCATCAAATCAAATGCATAGCTAACTGTAGTCAACAAACCTGCAATTTCCTTCCCATGACAACTTCCACCTCTTGCGGAACTGGTTGAGCATCCCCTACTAGCATTTGGAATTGCTTTTTAATGACGCTTGATATATCTTTTCCAATAAAGTAGAAGCCTTGTTCGGCCTACAATAAATAAATTTAATTGAGATCATCGATTAACAAAAAAAATAACTTCCAAATGAACTTGTACAAGTTAAATACTATACCGAAGTCAACTTCCTGTAGTCCACCGCTGAGCCAATTTCACGTACTACACATCTTTCCTGCATAGAGATACTTTCCCAAGTCATTAAGCCAATCAACATGAGTTGGGAATCGAAGTTGAGAATGTTAAAATAAATAAAGATGATAGCTGATAGTTTCCATTTCAATTACTTGCAGAGGCAGGTTTTTAAAGAAATTTCCCTTTTTCTTTTGTTATTGTCTAGGTAAGTGGCTCTTTAAGAAGATAGCGGAGACAAACAAACAGGAGATACTAAATAGGTAGAAACACATAAATAGAAAGCATGAATAAAGTGTTAAGTACATGAAAGCAGTAATAGAAATGCAGAAATTTTCATAATAAGGTTGTCACTTTTGAAATACCTTCAAAGTAGCTATAAAAGGAAGGAAAAGATCCCTCTGTAGTCCACGTTCATAAAGGTTATCGGGAGCACGGTTTGACGTAGCAACAAGAATCTGCATTTGCAACCGTGAAGGATCAATATAGATAACCTTATGATTGCAGGGATTACCAGGATACAGAAGTTATAGGAATAAAACACACGGTGTATGGGGCAATGAATTACTCACTGCGCCGTTTATAAATAACTGCTTAAATAAGCGATTCAGTATCAGTGCATCAGCCACATCAGTCACCTATATTAACAAGAGAAAACTTTCACGGAACTGAGAGCTTCTCATAGAAGCTTAAAAACATAGTGAATAGAAAAAAGAAACGTCCCGAGTTCCATACTATACTGACATACCATAAATTCATCAAGACACAACAAAATGGCCTCGTCAGATATTTCTCCTGCCACAACTTCTAGAGGATCTGCCACACCCTTGTGCTTCTGCAATATAGATAGATGGCACAACATTAAGATCAGAAAAAATAAGATTGAATGTGGCTTATAAGCTTTCAGGAATCAAGCATAACCATTTGAAAGCTTTAATAAATGGCCAGATTCTAAATGAAACGCAAAAAGTTAAACGAATGAAAATAGAAGTATATAAAAATTAGTTCTTATGCAATTCTCTACACCTCATTGACAGGATGATTTGATAGATCTAAACAGTTTGTTAAATTAGCAATAATCTTAGTGAAATATTACAATAAAGAATGCTGCAGTCAAAATAATTAATAAGCAGATTGAAACTAAACAAAGTAAAATAAGGTTCATACCTGTAATCGGCTGTGAACATTCAGCATGAAGTCGTGGAAATGGATTCTCTTTTTCCTCCAACTGCCAGGCCTGACATAAAGTGCCCATAGATTGAGATAAAAAAAATTGTCTTTTGGGTTTTCGTACAAATGTAGATACAAAAATCTGATTTCTGGCAACATGAATCATTTTGTAAGATAAGGTTGGAACTTACAACTGGTCGAAAAACAGGTCCATTAACATAGTTTTGCCTGTCCCAACTCCCCCGTAAAGATATAATCCTTTGACAGGGGCATATGACGACTGTGGTAAGAGACGAGACCATAACCATCTACTCCTGCAAATTTACCAGAGTGATGTGATGCATCAATACAACGAAACATAAACGTTCACGCTACAAGTCAAATGTACATGTTGCCAATTTCAAGATACAAATATACAATTGAAATGGTGGAAACTCAGTTGGTGTTTACCTGCTGGCTTTATCAGAAGAGGCATATTTGTCTAACCGGCAGACTTCCGCTTTTTCAATGAGCTGATCATAAAGTCTTTGGAGCTCTTGCAATGTGCCTACCTACAAAATCATCATCAGAATATATTCTCAACAAGCAATGAAGAGATAAAAATTCATTTCTGATGTAACTGAAACTGAGTTTTGCGAAGTTTTAAGCCCCATCAATTATGAGATGCATCCACATTTACAAACAGTAAATAGCTGGCTTTCGGATATAGAGAATTCTTAAAAGACTACCACATTTTATGACTTCAGTACCTCCAGTGGATTCTGTGATTGAATGTCACTAGATGGAATTTCTCAATATGAGAGCCATTCCACATGATGTAAAACTAGAACAACTGCAATTTTTAAAGAGTCGCCGTAGAGCATGTTGCCCTAAAAAGTAGGCAGTTTCAACTTCAAGCACAAAATTGAGCTCATATGTGATGCATAAGTCATTGATCTGATGCCTATAATCACGGGCAGTTTGCATTCACTATTAAGCCTGCACCCATCGTTCTCTTGTAAGCTAGTGTGTACTTGAATCGTTCTTCCACATGAAATTCCTACCAGCATAAGAAGTATAGAGAAAAAGGCATTATCTACCCAGCCCCAACCCCCCACGGTAGATTGATAAATACAGTATTATCTAGTTAGAGAAAACAGAGTTCAAAGAATTCAATAATTCGTAAGTGCACAGAAGGCACAATCAGACAATGCACAATTTTTCTGCATCTATTTAACAACAACTAAGCATACAAATGCCTACCCTAAGCTGATTAACATTAACACAGCACTAACTATTGCTTACCTGGCATGCATCTCCATCCAAGAGCTCACCCTCAGCAATTCTTCGTTCATATTCCACTAGAGGCCCGCCTCTGGTCTCCACTAAAATTGAATCAATCAAAACAACAACCAAAAACAGTAAGAACTTATGATCAATATATACACAAAAAGTACATACAAGAACAACGAACTCATCAGAAGACCATATACCTCCGTTACTAACTGTAGCTACATCGGCAAACATGGCTCTGGACAACATGTAATATGGTTGGCTAACTCTAGTAATACCACCATTATAAGACAGTTTGCATAAACAGCCATGACTTATATCAGTCGAAAAATATTGTCTTCTTACAAGACTATTAATCACATTATCCTTCCTATACTGCAGAGCGGATTTGATTTGCCTCACAGACTGCAGAACTTTCCTCATGTTGATTTCCAAACTTCCAGGAAAGACTACAAATTTAGTCCTCCCTAATTCCTTTAAGAGTAGTCTCGACAAGTTCCTTGAATAAACACCAGTTTCTGAAGCAAGCAAGTGGCAATAAACAATTACTGGAATATATACCAACTTCCACAAGACAAGACAAACAATTCTCTCAGCATAAAAGTTTGAGCCATTGATAAAAAAAAACAATCTTTGCAACTCACTTTCAAGTTGGACAAAAAAAAAACTTTTCTAACCTTAATTTAAATCTAAAACACAGTCGGAAAAGTAAATGACCAACCAATAATAGCTATCATAGCTACACAAAGTAGAGTAATTATGACTTTAGTAACGCCAAACTATGACCAAAACATCTACCACTCCCAATAAAATCTTTAGAGATCTAACCAAGATTAAAACCTATAACTCTGCATGAAACAGTTAACTGGCAATGAACAAATTAAATTCAAGAAAAGATTCTCAATGGAATCACCTTATAGACTAATTGAGCCAAAACCCAGAATTGCCAGAGAACTAATCTCAAGAAAAGTGAAATAAAAATCCATTCTTGAAACAAGTAACATTAACAAAAATCACATCATATCTCCACAAAGTATTTTCAATGGAATCACCTTAATAGAGTTATAGACTAATTGAGCCAAAACCCATAATTGCAATAGAGCTGATCTACAAGAAAAATTG
This sequence comes from Solanum stenotomum, assembly GCF_019186545.1. Taxonomy (NCBI): domain Eukaryota; kingdom Viridiplantae; phylum Streptophyta; class Magnoliopsida; order Solanales; family Solanaceae; genus Solanum; species Solanum stenotomum. Next base: position 53,194,298 of record NC_064290.1, read on the forward strand.
AACCAAAAATCTGTTCTTGAAACAACTAACAACCACAACATCCCCAATGTAATCTCACAAGTGGGGTCTGGGGAAGTTAGAGTGTACGCACACCTTACCCTACCTCGGGTTGTTTTCGAAAGACCCTCCACTCCAGTGCAACTAACATTAACAAAAATCACATCATATCTCCAAATAAAACAATTTCAATGGAATCACCTTAATATGCTAATTGAGCCAAAACCCACAATTCCAAAAGAGCTGATCTTCAACAAAAAGGTAAGATAAAAATCTGTTCTTGAAACAACAAAAAATCACACCACAAGCACACGCAACTGCATGCTGATTTCTGATTCTTGTTTCTCTCTCTCTCTCTCTGAATTTTAAAGATAAAATGGGATAAACAAGATAAAGAACTTATTTTTCTTTCTGGGTGTCAAAGTTTTAATCTTTTTTTTTTACATAAAGACCAAAAAGGAAAGTGAAAACACAGGGTTTTTCAAAAACCAATTTTTCTGGAATTTTAACAGACAGAATGAGATAAAAAAAAACTTATTCTTCCTATTTTGGTGTCTAATCTAAGTTCTTCTTTATAATGAGTTTTTCAAGACCCTATTTTTCTGGAATTTCCTTGGGAAAAAACAACAACATCAACAACAAAAACCAAAAAATAAAACAAGAAGAGGAAAGAATAAGAAGAAACCTTCAAAAGGGTATCAGGGTATGGACTTTTACAGCATGTGGGGTAGGTGAGGTGCATAACGGGGGTATGGGGTAAAGGATCAAAAGTTCTCCAATATTTTATGAGCTTTCATAGTTTTCTAGTCTTTACAGGTTTTGGACTTTTTTCTATCAATGGTGGAGTTCATGAAATGACAATGATGTCCTTGGTTGACTTGGACAATGAATAGGAAGAGGTGTAAATATTGGGATTAGTTGAGGGTATTTTTGGTAGTTTCAGAGACTTTACTGACACGTAATTTGGGCATGGTGCATTATAGAAGATGAGTCACTTAAACGTCACTGTATGAGTCTTTTTCTTCTTTTTTATTTGGGGAATAATTAATCGCGATTTCATTTTTAATGAGTGTCGTCATTTAATTTGTGTTTGTTTTTTAAAAAGATATATGTATATTTACTTTGTAACAACTTTATATATTTGGTTGAAGTTTAATTATTTTTACCTGAACTCAATTATATTTGTCGGTTAAGAACTCTCACATTCACAAAATGAAAGTAGTGGATATAAGGATGCTGTGAGGGATGTGTAGGTATACTGAAAGGCATAGAATAAAAAATAGGAATATTCGAGATAAGGTAAAAGTGATTTCAGTAAAAGACAAGATGCATAAATCGAGATCGAGATGGTTTGGTCATGTTATGGGAGATACGGATGCTTCGATACGGAGGTGCAAGAAGTTAGCTATGAATGAATTCATGAGAGGTAGAGATAGACCGAATAAGTATTGAGAAGCGGTGATTAGACATGATATGACACAATTACAGCTTATCGAAAAGATGACCTTAGATAGATTGATGTGGAGGACATGGATTAGGATATAGAAGGATAGTAGGTAGGAGTTTATGGTCATGTTGTCCATTCTAGTATTACTCTCGTTTCTTGTTATTCAATTTCGTTATAATTTGTTGTTTGTTTGATATAGTATTATGTTATTGTAGTATTGTTTTGTTATTATTTGTTGTTTTATTGATGTCTGATATTTTTTATTTTCATTACTTTTTTTCTAGACTGTTTTATTTTGAGGTGAAGGTCTATTAAAGTAATCGCTTTACCTCTAAAGTATCATATGATTTTATATATTTAAAATGGATATATATATAAAAAAAAATTAATTACAAATTAAATGACGATATTAAAACACATTGTCCTTTAGCATCTTTTAAAGTGGAAAATGAATATTTTTGGGGCCCACTAAACAACATAATTTATTTATTTTTAAAAAAAATTTAGTACCTCTTTTTAATATTTTTTTAGTCAAAAGAATAATTATCATATTGTAGATCCTCTTGCCTATTTTTTTTCTTTCTATTATTGAGATCTAATTCATAAAATTCCATGCTCAACATGTTATTTCCCTTTTTACTCATCTTGAAATTGACTTATTAGGGGCAAATATAACCCTTCAATATTACCGAGTTTATAATAGATTTTACGATTAAATATATATATTTCAAATTATTTATAGTGTTCAGTTCTTGAATAAGAATGTGAACATATAAATCACGAGCATAACAATCACATGACGAAGCAAAACACTCCTACATTGACATTTCTAATCAAGTCAAAGAAGATACAATTGAGAGTCTCGCAAATTGCGCAATCAATTTAAAAATATTAATGAAGTCATTTTACATTTTTTTTTGTTTTTCTAACCGAAACTCTTTCGCAATAGGACTCTAAAAATATACATACTCAAAATAGTGATATTTTGCCTCTATTTGCCTAATTTAAAATATTAAATTCAATTTTGACTACATTTATGATTCCACATGGTCCTTTAATAACAAAGTAATGAATGACTTGCATTTTCAAAAAAATGATTACGATGCAAAAACAATTTTATCTTATATCTATATAAACATATTTTAGATGATAGTTTTTGAAAAAGAAAACATCTCATAACGGTATATAATCTTTATATTCTTACCCAAAAGTTTTAGATTGTGAGTTTCGATAATAAAATAAATTATTAGCAAACAACACATTTTCATTTAATTAATCTTACGCAACACACATTTAAACAAGTCAAAATCCCAAAATCAGTGACGAAACTAAAATTCGCAAAACTTTTAACAAGTTAAAGTCATTTTAATATTTTTTTACTACGCGAATACAAAAATTCAAGATCGAATACTTTTAGAAACACCACACGTCATTTCCCGCCTCACACAATAATGACTTTTTTGGGTTTGGGCTATATGGATTGGGCTTAAAATTCATCATCCATGACCCGAATAAAAAAGCCCAAAAACAGAACCCGATCTGATCAGCTTTCTTCTTCTTCTTCATCAATGGCATAAAATTCAATTTTCCAAAATTAGGGCTTAAGGAAGAAAACAGAAATGGCGAATCAAGGAGCAAAAAAGCGTAAGGAAGAAAATACTCGTCATATGAAGAAACTATTTCAAGTCATCATTGCCTGCAACGTAAAATTCTCTTCTTCTTTTTCAAAAATTGAATTTTTTTTTGTTTGATTAAAAAAAAAAGTGAACTTTTTTTTTGGGTTTGTGTAGGTGATTTATTTATTGATGAGAGGTGGAATTTTCTATTCAAGTTTCACATGGAAGCATATTGTTGGATTATTGTTGACTTCATTGGCATATGTTTTACCGTACAAACAATTAGCTTCAATGGCGAAGCCGAGTTATGGTGATGATGGGGAGATGTTTGATGGTGGATATGATATGAGTACTGGTGGAATTTGTGGGTAATTTGTAGTTTCATTTCGTAATTTTTAATTCTAGGTTCTGAATTTTGTCTTTTTGAGCTGTTTTTGACGTTTACTCGATAAACTATCGGCCTTCGATTACACGCGGTATGTTGTTGTTGTTGGTTTTATAGAATTTGTGAACTATGTTACTTGAATTTGAGTATGAGATAAGTAATCTGAGATGAGTACTGACTTGGGTTTGATCGATTGTTAGTTCGTTAGAATGGGAGCATTCAATTTTTAGTAGGTTTCGAGTGTATTTTGAAGGATCTGCTCCACATTACATCGATGGTGATTCTTGGGTTCTGAATTTCCTTTCCTCTCTTTTTGAGCTGTTTTGACTTTTATTTGATAAATTACCGGCCTTGTTTTTATAGAATTTGTTAGCTATGTTACCTGGATTTGAGTATGAGATAAGTATTGACTTGGGTATGGTCGATTTTTAGTTGGTTAAAATGGGGGCATTCAATTTTAGTTGGCTTTGAGTTTATTTTGAAGGATCTACCCCGTGTCACACTCATTTGAACCGATGATGAAATGAAAAGACGAACAGAAAAATGATGAGTAGATGAATAAAGAAGTCTCTGTTGCTAATTGAGTATGCTAAATGGTACTCTCTCCGTCCCAATTTAAGTGTCTTACTTTCCTTTTTGATTTGTCCTAAAAAGAGTATCTCTTTCTATATTTAGTAAGTTTTTTTATTCCACTATTCAAAAGTTTTTCTTTGTTTCTTAAACTCCGTGCCCAATCAAACTAAGACACTTAAGTTGGAATGGAGGGAGTATTAGTTATGTGGAGTTGTTGTCCTTTCTTTAAGATTTTCCCCTTATTTTGGGTAATCAACTTGATATCCGTCTGTGTTTTGAAGTTGTGGTTCAAGTAGTGGTGGAGTTAAACATTTGGACTAGGAAGAAAAACTATCATAACTGCATTTCTTTCTCATTTTGTCTTATTATCTGGTGTTGTGGGTGGCCTTTAGGATAATAGAACTTGAAAAATTACTTCTTACCTTGGCACATGTCTTCGTTTTTCCTACTTGTTTCGGAATGAAGGCATGGGAAAAACACTTCATTTGTTTTCATGCCATCTCTTACTAAAAAGTATAGGATTCAAATTAGTTAGGCAAGATTTAGGAGGGTGCTGGCTGGATGTGTTAGCTCTGTTAAAGGAGACATCAAATTACGAGTTATTTTTCTATCCCAAGGCCCAGTACATATCCATTTCCTTGTATAAAAAGTTCTTTTTATTAATATTACTTTTGGGTTTGTGGGGAGGGAATAGACTGGAGTTTAATTAAAACCATTAGTGCGATAGTCACTTTTAATGTATATAGAATATAGAGAGAGACTGGTTGTTGGATTCTAAAATTTGAACTTGACTTCAAGCTGTAAATTTTACGTGTGAATATGCGCTACTGATCATTTTCCTTCATGAGCTTTGTGGTAACTTCATAATCTCCTGCACCATTTTGTTTGAAAATATAATCTCACCTTGCTTTGATTCTTGCTTGCAGATATTTACATGATATAATCTACATTACATGTTTCGTGCAATTGGCTTCTATCATCTCCGACAAGTTCTGGTACACATATCTAGTGGTAAGTTTATTTTACCTCTGTCCATGCTTTAGTTACACGGGGCAGTCATTTTTTTGCTTTTTGAGAATGGAACAGAGCATATAATTAGTAGGACCTATCCATATCCACTGCTGCCAAAATTTCGTAAACGTAAAATGTTGGCAATGTGTTATTTCTGCTGTATTTCTTCTTGGTATGCTCTATAGTTTGTCTAGCCATCACCACAATGTCTTGTTGACGACGTTGAAAACAGGCTGCTTTTGGATCTTTCATCAATAAGCAATGATCTTTCGACAACTTCTTGTTGATTTGTGAGTAAAAAAGATGCACCTGAAGAAAGAAGAAAATAATTTGACTTCCTCATCATTCTTTCATATATTTGGTTAGGAATTAAGTATAGATTACTAGCTACTTGAGGGCTACAGCATGCTTCTTGTGGATGCGTAGATTAGTCAAGGTGCATGGAAACTGACCTGGATGATAGTGTCATTGAAAAGGGAAAAAAGTTAACGAGGTCCTCAGAATCCATCAAAAAAACAAGTGGTCTAGCCAAATTGCACCACTCCTTTTGTCAACTTCTTTTAATGACCATTTTTTCCTTATTCTCTCTTTTTGCAGTGATGACTATCGAACCTTTCATTTTTGTAATAAAGGTATCCTGAGTAGTGCTTTACTCATGTCTGGGAATGGTGACGGGCACAAATACCTTGTGGTCTCTGCAGCAGTAATAGTTGATATGCTTGATCGGTAGGAAAAATATGATAGAAGGGAGAATTTTGTGGTTTAGTTTGGAAATGAAGAAAGATTTTCCTAACATAAAATGTCCTAATAAATATAAATTTGCTGCTACTAGGAGATTGTGCAATAGTAGCTTAGCAAAATAGCGAAACTAGTGCCCCCAAGGCCAAGCTGGAGTGGCAAAAGGTGGAGGATTTGTGGCTTAGGTCGCAGGTTCAAGTCCCACACCATGCAAAGTGAAGCCCGGTATTTAAGTGGAGAAGGGTAGAGGGGCGGGCCCATTAGAAAGTTGTGATTGGTCCAAAGGGCAGGTCACAGACAGATTTCTCGGTTATCCAAAAAAAAATAAAAAAATAGAGAAACTAGTTCAATTTTCAGCACCCGGATGCACAGACTTCAGTTAAGGGGTAAAATTTTAAGAAAAGCAAGAAGAGTATTATACATGCATAAATGAAGGCTAAAAAGGCCTAAAAGACTTGTATCTAAGGAAAATAAAGTTGAAGATAGGACGCGATGGAAAGATGGCATTGCGAGGAAAGCAAGTTTGTGTTTTTCAAAAACAGCCAACTTTCTGTAAAATCTCTTTCTGTATGCAGAGAGCCAAGCATTGAATAGCTCTCAAGCTTGTGTTGGTTAAATAAGAGTTAATGGTAAAACACACATTTGAACTATCACCTTTTTTTGCGAGTTTCACACCCGCATTATCAGTTGTTTCTTTTTTCCTACCTAAACTATCACCATCTATGTATTAAAACACACACTGAAGATGATTAGTCCAACTATCAATTGTTCCCTTTTCCAACCTGAACTATGATGTTACCATCTACTCAACTAGGTGTCTTAATATATAGATGGAGATAGTCCAGGAAGGGAACAATGGATAGTTGGGATGTGAAACTCACGAAAAAGTGATAGTTTAGATGTTTTTTGTACCATTATCTCATTAAATAACTAATTATTTGATTGATCTGCACTAAAATTATGGTTTCCCTTTCCAGATACCTGCATTTGCAGCGTACAAGCTCTCTGGACTTATCAAAGGATTTTTACCTCAAGGTTCAGAGGTTCGTGTTAACAATAGGGAATCAAATCTTCATAGATCAAACAATTTCTTAACTAGTTGGCTTAACGTTTCTCATGATTATCCAGGATGCTGAAGAGGATGAGAAGACCCGAAAGAAAAGAGAGAAGCTGGAGAAGAAAGCTTCAAGAACCAAATTCGTCAAAACAAGAGCTCGTTAGTTCAAACACTGTGTTGTAGTGATGTAGGTGTCGTTGAGACCTATGTATCGGCTGATGAGTAATGTTGCCCCTCGAATTTCAGGGAAAACGTGTTTTAGCACACGTGTTATCTCGAGACTGGCTATCGACGTACTCTTATGTTGTTGGAAATTATTGCTTTGGGTATACATACTTTGTATGATCACCAGATACAGATCCATTTTTGTTTGTTTAATATGTATCTGTGTATGTCTTTGGTCAGCAGGCTAAATCTGCCCCTTTTAAGAACCTGTACCATGAACACATAGTCACCATTTAGCTACATTTTGGTGTAAATAGGCATAATACATGCTCTTAACTTTGAGAGTGCATATCGACACATTAACTTGATCTCAAATGACAACTAACTCTATCATGTCCTCATTGTGTCTCATGGACACTACGTTGATATGACACATAAAGTTTGGAGGTGTCTAGATGATTATTTTGTAAGTTTGGACCGTTTAGTTGTCAGTTGACGTCAAGTTAAAGTGTTTATATCGTGCGATTTAACACTTGATTTTTAATACCTTTTTAGGGTTTAAGATATAATTATGTTTTATGAGTATTACTCCCATAGTGTCTCATATCACATTCCACACAAAGTGCTCCCTAACAAAGATAGATTCATATTTAGAATTCGAACTCGAGATTCTATTTTTATGAGATTATGGCAACATCCGTAGTAATCTTCTGGAGATATAAAATATGCAATGACCTTTTTGCCCCTAATGTTCTGTGAAGAACTTAATAGCTAAGGAAAGATAAAAAAAAATGGACTAAATTATTTTAAAAGATCATATATTAATTCAACTTACTAACTTGCAAAAGGATGTATGCAATCTGGAGCTTACATTTACTCTAATTATTTTTCCAATTTGGATTAAAATAAAGTTAAGACTTTGACTACTTGTGAGACTTAAGAACTAAGATATTCATCTTTCTTTTTTAAATAAAATAAAAATGAACTGAGATTGGTCGATGTATTTTAACGAGTATTTCCTCCTTTAATAATCCTACATCGAGCATATTCAAATTAATCAGGATAGTAATTTCATATAGCGGATTAAAACAAAATAAACTATTTATAGTTTTTCTAAAAATTATATGTCAAAAAATTAATTAAATATACTTTATTTAAAACCAAAAAAAATAAAATAAGAAAAGACAAGGAAATGAATGCAACAATAAATACAATTGGTTGAAATTATTGTTTCAGTCAACCTTAGAGTATAAATAAAGAAGAAAATATGTACAAGAATACAAAACTAACTTGACCAAGTAAAAGAAGAAACTTCATCCTCATTTTCCTGCCATGTGTATTCATTGATTTGATCATAAATCAAGATAATATCTTTATTACACTGATTTGACATAAGGGTGTGTTTGGCATCTAGTAATTTTCAAAAAAATGTTTTTTCTTATCAATGTAATTCTATAAGTAACATCTGAATAGCGTAAGATGTATGCAATCACCCTATCCCTGCCTTTTCAATATATTTAATTGAAAGTAGAAAATATTTCGTGGAAATACGTTTGTCAAAGATTGATGATAATTTTAACAAATCAAATACTATTGGTATGATTTTTTTTTGAGTATTTTCCAATAATGTCTAAATAATGGTTATATTATAGGGAAAATTACGCGGATAAACAAACATAATCTAATTAGTTAGTTAACATAGCTTCAATTTGTTTTAATTACAATCCGCGACTCACTTTTAGCTATAATTACATGACTCAGTTTTTTAGTTTTGTATAATTCGCACGTTTCTATATTTCGGAATTTGTATAACTTTTGTAAAATGTAATTTTGTATAATATAATTTGTATAACTATTTAAAGTTTAGATGTTTGTATTTGTATAATTCATTATTTCGAGTTTATATAAAAATAGCTAAATTATATGAATGTACCTACGAATTATAGAAACCCATGAATTATACAAACGAGACAACTTAAACTGTAGCTACAACCCGTAAATATCCAAACTATAGCTATGGAGAAATTATTTTTCGCTAATTATATTTTATTATTTTAAAAAAATAGTTACAGTTACGGAATTCATCACTAATGTATCACATTATTATAGCAAGTAACCCATCAAATTCATTGATAATTTGTCATTAAATAGAATTGACAATACATTTTTGTTGTTTAGTTATAAAAATTGACTATCACTAATTCAAATTATTTTTTAATGTACACACAAAAATGACTCATTTTTGATGTTTTTTTATATTCTCCATCACCAAACACTCCCTTGATTGGATTATTATGAAAACTTGAGTTGATAAGACAACTTTGACCTTTTCTTCTTCACAAACTACTATATATATGGTGCCACATGTTAAAGTGTAGAAACACACTAATAAAGAGCTCAACTACTAGAAACATTATTTTCTTTGTCAAAAAAATGGTACAAATAAATATCAAAATTGCAATTTTATTTGTGATTGTAATAATTTTCTTGAGATGGATATGGAAATTCTTGGATTGGGTGTGGATTCATCCAAAAAAATTGGAAAAAAGACTCAAATTAGAAGGTTTCAAAGGAAGTTCTTACAAGTTTTTACTTGGAGATATGAAGGAAATGAATTCAATGGTTGAACAAGCAAAATCCAAGCCTATTAATTTCACTAATGACTATATTTCTAGAGTTTTCCCTCACTTCACAAAGTTTATGATGCAATATGGTATGTCATCTCTTTTCAACTTATTATATGACATAGTTTAATTGAATTTATATTATTCAATTTTAATTTTCTAAAAATATTATTGCATTCGTAATCGGATTTTTCACTTTCACTATTTTTTAAGGATTTGACATATATGATGTATATATTCATTTGATTCTTTTAGAAAAATTGAATAACATAAGATTGATCGAAGTTTAGAAAAGAAATAAAAAATTTCGAAAAGTGTGGTCTTTAAAAATGATGTAACATTTATGTGGTTATAAATTTTTTAAAATTTGTAATCCTATATATATAATATCTATGTGAAAAAAAAAAAGACTAAGAGGTTTGAAAAGAGTAGTCTGTTCACACTGCTATAAAAAAAATTATTTACACTAGTATAAATACAATTTAAGTGATTATAACAAGTTATTATTTAATTTCCTAAATTACCATATTAGGATTAATATAAAAGTTTGAACTTTTAAAACAGTTCAACATGATAGTTTGAAAAAATTTACACTGTCAGTATATATATAAATTATATACTTATTTTGAGTATAAGTTTTATGCACTCACGATATAAGCAATTCTATGATAAGCTTCAACTTATAATCTAGTAAAATTAGTAAATAATCTGGCAATCTGCTATCACATGTTAAACTACATCATTAGGTCATTTTCACCTATTTGTTTTCAAGATTTTTAATCCTACATTTAAGGATGTTACATTCAAGTATCATTTGAAATTTTGAATGATCTAATAATGTACAATGTTATTTATACTGGCGATATATATATAACTTAAAATTATTATGTATTTTGTAGGTAAGAATTGTTATATATGGTTGGGTCCAAAACCAACAATGTTGATCTCAGAGCCTGAATTTATAAGGGAAATTTTATCAAAAAGTTATATTTACCAAAAAATTCAAGGCAATCCAATCACTAAGTTACTAGCACAAGGGCTAGCAAGTTATGAAACAGAGAAATGGGCTAAGCATAGAAGAATTATCAACCCTGCATTTCACCTTGACAAGTTGAAGGTACTTTTAATAACTAATTTATTTATTTTTTCATTCGGTATCTGATATTTACAGTATGGTCGAACAGATTGTGGTCATACTTCTTTGACTAGGGTATTTGCTTATGTAAAGTTAGAAAGGAAGTTGCCCTTTTTGGTCCCTAGAAGTTTCTAAATTGTAATTTAGATTCGTGTTGAAAAGTCTAATGTTATAGTTATGGCTAGGGAATAATCCAATAATTTTGGTTCAAGCTCTGTATTTGTGTTAAGAAACTTAATAATTTATTCAAAACCAGTAAACAAAAGGAATTATGATTAACAACTCAAACTAAAAACTTGGATCCATCTTTCTTAACCTCGAAACCTTTAATTAAGCATGAAGGGATACTTATGACCCCGTCACGGCCTCTGGGGCACATCCTAAATCACTTTTAAAAAAATTACATCCAGGGTAGGAAAATGGAAATGGGGCAGGGGATTACAAGGTGGGGCGGTAGAACCCTCATCAATAAGATGAGAATTCAGATAGCCAATTAACTGAGCACACACATCTGAAATCACTTTTTTTAACTATGGTTGATTAATTATTACTATTTTTGTGTGTATATAGCACATGCTACCATCATTCTACTTGAGTTGTCTTGACATGATCAACAAATGGGACAATATAGTTTCATCAAAGGGATCAGAGATAGATGTGTGGCCATTTTTGCAAACTTTGACAAGTGATGCAATTTCAAGAACAGCATTTGGTAGTAACTATGAAGAAGGAAGGCAAATATTTGAGCTACAAAAAGAACAAGCTGATTTAATCATACAAGCAGCAAGGTGGATTTACATCCCTGGATGGAGGTAAATTTCACTTACAAAGTATATACGTCGATATATTTTTTGTCACATTAAAGTAACTGAACTTTAAACAAAAGTAATAATAAAGTTGTAAAAATTATTTGTCACATAAAAAGTGTATATACACAATGTCAAGGGATTTAAGTGGTATTGATTGACTCCCCTTGGACAAGGATAGTTCCGCCTTTGTCAACGCCATATATTTAACCTTGTGATCATTTACATTTTTTGAGAAAATCACATAGATACAGTTCAATTACTTTAATGTGATAAACAATTGTTTCTTGACTTTATACTCCTATCAATTAGATAAAAACCAACAAGGGTTGTGGTGAAGTGGTAAGTACTCCTTCATCTTTAATCAGAGGTTTCGATTTCCAGTACCCCTGGGTACGGATTCACTTTACTCCCAATGTGGGATTTCCCAGCGTGAATTTGGATTTTATTGTTATACTATTAACTCTTGTTTTTTTTATATGGAACAATAGGTTTGTGCCAACAAAAAGGAACAAGAGGATAAAGCAAATAGCAAATGAAGTAAGATCATTAGTGTTGGGAATTATCAACAATAGAATAAAGGAAATGAAAGAAGGTGAAGCTACAAAAGATGATTTATTAGGTATATTATTGGAATCAAATTTCAAAGAAATACAAATTCACCATGAAAACAAGAATTTTGGAATGACAATTGATGAAGTGATTGAAGAATGCAAATTATTTTATTTTGCTGGTCAAGAAACTACTTCAGTATTACTTGTTTGGACTTTGATTTTATTGAGTAAACATTTGGATTGGCAAGAAAGAGCTAGACAAGAAGTTCATCAAGTATTTGGAAGTAACAAACCTGACTATGACATGTTGAATCAATTGAAAGTTGTAAGTATACATTCTTGTTATCCAAAATTTTATCTGCATTTGATACGACAAAAGTCATTTTCTGATGTTTGGTATGACAGAAGTCACGTTCCTTAGAAGACGTTTTTCTATCAAGATAAAGATAATGAGTTCAATACTTCACTTTGACATTATCATCAAACCTAACTTTTTGAATGAAGATGTGACCTATATGTCACAGGTTCGAGTCATGTTATATGTTACCCCTCCTTAGGATAACGTTTCTTGTGAATGACTTTTGTCGTACCAAACATAACATTTTCAATATTTTTGACTACTTATTTATTTCAACAGGTAACAATGATATTCAATGAGGTTCTAAGGTTGTATCCACCAGGAGCTATGATTGGTAGAAGAGTACAAACAGAGACCAAATTAGGGACCTTGTCATTGCCTGCTGGGATGTTACTATTGTTGCCAACAATTTATTTGCAACATGACAATGAAATATGGGGTGATGATGCAAAAGAGTTCAATCCAAAGAGGTTTAGTGAAGGAGTTAATAAAGCAACAAAGGGTAAATTTGCATATTTTCCATTTAGTTGGGGACCAAGAATATGCATTGGACAAAATTTTGCTATGTTGGAGGCAAAAATGGCACTTGCAATGATTCTACAACACTATGCTTTTGAGTTATCTCCATCTTATTCACATGCTCCTCATACAGTTATCACTCTCCAACCTCAACATGGTGCTCCATTGATTTTGCGCAAGTTGTAGGATTGGTTCACATCAGAACTCTGAAGTGAAGCGTATTTGGATGAGAGTCTATAGTACTAAAATGGTTGACCCTAAGAAATCTTCGTGTTGCATTCCTTCTGTAGCTATCTGCAATTTGTGTTGTAATTGTTAAGTTTGCTTGTTTGAGACATAAAGTCCTCGTGTTGAATTTCTCCTTTAGACGACCTTAATTTGTTTGGGATTGAGACGTAATTATTGCTGTTGTTTGTCATAGGGTGGATATATAGATTTTATATATCTACTTTAACTAGTATGTACTTTACTTTATTCTAGCTACAACTCTATGTTTTTGAGCTCTCACCATGTTATACACAGTTCAAAACTCACAGCTTCGTCGATAATATCATAATAGTATACATACTATAGTGCGGAAATAGGTCTATCACACGACATACCAGTCATAAAAATCACGCAACATTACATAGTCATTGTCATTACATAGTACTGGTTTCAGTAAAATCACACTGATAATATGATACTAATAGTACTTAGGGTACTAACTTCGTAGATAATATGATAGTAACTCTGGCATTTCACCCTCCAAGGGTAGCATAGCATATATATAGCTCCCTGCTCCCTGTCAACTACAACGAAACACAGATTAAGTTCTTGCATAGCTGCTACACAGCAGCCGCGCTACTTCAGAGATGAAAGTAACAATCTGATCCCTTAGACAAATGCATAGAAATTACTAGCAATGCCATTTCTTCACGCAGTTCATCCATCTAGTTAGCCACGAAAAAGAGAAAAATATTAGAAAGGAAAATATGCATGTATTTATAATCTTCGAGAAGATAATTTGCTCGATCAAAGGAGATCTTTACTTCTAAGTGCCAAGACAATCGCAACTTTACATTCAATGACAAGACTATGTCTCTGTCCACTGACCTGATGGAGAGTTCGCAGTGATTTATTGCTAGGCACGTGAGTGGCCAAGTCAGGCGCGAGCTCTCGCTCACCAATGCAACCTTCCTGCTTGACTCCGGGAACAGAATTTATGAAATAGAAGTGATCTTCATAGAGCTCAGACAAACTCGAAGAAATTACTGGATACTTCACTTTTTCATGCAGGTCATTCATCTAGTAAACCAGGAAAAATAAGCATATTAGAAACATAAGGAGGCAAATATTTATAATCACTCAGAGATATTTTGCACATAAAAGATGATAGGTGGTTAGATCATCAAAGTTTTTCTTTAATGTTAAACTTCACATTCAAGGACAAGATAACGTCTCTGCCCACAGACCTGAAGATCTCCGAGTAATTTTTTGCTAAGCACATGAGCAGCAGGTGAGAGCCCTCGCGCACCAGTACAGGCTTCCTGCTCCACTCCTGCACTGGTATTTGTGAAGTTACTTAATTGCTATTCAGAATCTTCGTAAACTTCACCATCATCAGAAAGTTCATCAAAAGCTCTAACATCAAGCTGGTAGCGGAGAATTCCTCCAATGCCACCAAAACCACGGCAAAACTGAGATCCTTCCTGTGATTTGTTGGTAACAAACTCCAAACTACAACCAAATCTCCTGTACTCATTCGCAAACCACTCAAGTAGTGACAATTTATCCTGAACTTCTAATTCAGCATTTGTATCAGGATCACGGAAGTTACTTTGGACAGTGTCTTGCTCCTTGTTCAAGTGTTTGATGATTGTTTCTCCGGAAGTGTTATTTTTTAGCACATACCTATTAATGTCCAGATTTTCCCACACAATAAGGGTCTCAATAGCACCCATTTCCAGAACTTTCAAGGTATCATCAATCCCAAAAACATATTTCCCGGTGTCCTGACTGATCTCCTCAAAATATTTGCCTATCAACTTCTTCTCTTGTATAAATTTCACATTGGCCAAGACCTCAGCAGACAGCTCAATTGCTTGGTTGAAACCATTTTCCCCTCCATAAGAAACATCAACCACATTTAAAATCTTTGCCTGAAGACGAGGATCAAACATATCAGACTGGCTAAGCTCCGTCTTAAAGTCAGCTGATCCAGCTAGTATCAGACCTGAAACGTTGGGCTGGCTGGTGGCAGGATTAATATAGAACTGGGTTGCAAGCTCGGCTGTTTTCCTCACATAGTTGTGACGTTTTTCCATTCGAAGACGAGCAAAACGCAGAGCAGACTGACCTCCTCTTCCATGTTTTTTGGGCAGATCAACACTAAACTTGTGAAGGACCTCCCTGGTATTGCCACTCAATGTCCCAAAAAGTGTCCCGTTCCCATCCATCACAATAAACCCGAACTTGTCATCGGATTCCAAAAGCTCATTCAAGGCTTCTGTGTGGAACTTGTTATCACAAAGATATAGAGATGCATTAATGGGCCTGAAGGGCTCAAAATCAATTGTAACCTTCTTCTCTTTCCCATCTTCAGTTATGATTGTTCCGGTATAAAGCACAAGCCCATTTGGGGGAACCTTGTTATAGAGTTTAAGTCTCTGCTGAGCAGATGTGATTGCACCCAGCACAGATTGACGATTCACTCTACTTTTGATGTTTGATGCAGTTCCGAACTCATCTCCAAGCATCTTAGTGACCCTAGATACTTGATCCCGTGGAGGCATGATTAGAGAAATCATGCTGGTACCATTGCCTCGAGCAGCTTCAAGTGCCTTTATAAGTTTCTTGATCTTCCATATCTCGATATTCTTATCATTATCATGACTGTCAGCCATCACTGAATATCAACCTGTAGTTCAAAGATTATCAGATTAGTAGTACACAGACAAAGACAGTAAGTAGAGCTAACACCAAGTGAAAAAACAAATGCCAAACCATCAAATAAACGAATCAATTGACATCTATTGAGTGCTAAACTTATGACGGGCAGAACCAGTTTATTATTTTCGGGTAAAGTCATAATATCCATTTAGAAGTTAGTATAGGAAATTCCACAAGCTTTGTAAAACATCCAATTTTCCCCACCTCCACAACCGAGCTTTGTAAAGAATCCAATTTTGTACTTCCACAATTAAACATCTACTCTCATTGATAATCTTCGCTAGTTCACTACTTCAACAGGGCCTAGTGTTACAATGACAAATAAGTTCTTCACAGGGGCTAATCTACATAACAAATTTCATTGATCATAACAAGTGTTCAATTATAACGTGTAAGATTCACTTTCTTTCAAAAAAATCCAACAATTTCTCCAATAAAAGCAACTACCATAATATAGATTATACAATAATATCTAGTTTAAATAATCAGTTTCATAGCCCAAACAAGACAAAAAAATACACAGCATCCATAGATAACGTAAATCCTACAGATACTTCACGTAAACAATAATAAAAAGAAAAAAAAAACAAATAATAAATAACAAACGAATAAATCACTCGTCAATATATAAAAAAGGAAACACACAATACTAATATCTAGTTTATACCATCAGTTTCAAAATCCAAAACAAACAAAAAGAAAAGAAACATACACAGAAACGGTAGATAATAATATAACTCGATACTTCACCTAGTTAGATCAATCATACCTTAAATAACCAAATACAAACATAAAGTAGATTATATCATAACATCTAGTTCAAATCAAAAGTTTCATAATACAAACCAAACAGCAACAACAACAAACATAATGTCTGAAGTGGAGTCTAAGGAGGGTAGTGTGTACGCAAACCTTACCCGTTAGAAGGTAGAGAGATTATTTCCGATAGATCCTCAGCTGAACAAACAATAATCCAAACCAAACCCCACACAAAAAAGATACACATGATACATAGATAACAATATAAATCAATAGAGATACTTCACCTAGCTAGATCGATCATACCTCAAATAACCAAAAGATCAAAATAAAAAACAATAAATTAATTTTAAAAAATGAGTATATCACTCATCTATATCTTGAAAAATCACAATTTTCAGTTCACACACAAAAAATCGAAAAAAAAATCCAGTAATTTCTCCAATAAAAGTAACTCACATAAAAATAAATCATACAGTAATATCTAGCTTAAATTATCAGTTTCATAATCTAAACCAAACAAAAAAAAAGCAAAAAAATCACACAATTCGATCGATCAATTCATACCTCAAATAACCAAAAATTATAACAAAAAAATACAAAAAAAAAATAATAAAACCACTCATCAATATGCGAAAAATAAACACAAAATTTCAACTTTCAAACTAAAAAGAATCGAAAACTTATTTTAGCGAACGTACCTTATTACAGAGAGATGAAAAAATAATAATCTACAGATCAATAGAGATGAAAAAAAAATAATCTACAGATCAATAGAGATGAAAGAAAAAACTGACACGGCAGTTTATGGAATTTTAGAGAAAATGGAGGGGCTCTTTTTTATATATAGTTATTCTATAAGGGCCCACAATGAAAATATATTAAAATACCGACTTCTCTTTTTGTGAATTTCCAATTTACTCCCTCTAAAGATATTTTATTCTTTTTTTTTTACTTTAAATAGAAAACGAACACTTGGCTATTACACGTCAATTTTTCCTTGGTATTATTTTATAGAGTTCGAATCAAACTTTTCTTGCGACATGTTATGAATTTTCTTGCGATAGTAATAGGTTGATTAGTGTCACGCTTTTACACGCGTGTTTTGACTATATGTGTTTGTAATAACTCAAAATAGGTGATCTAACCATTGCTACTCATCTTTTGACACGCGTGTTTTGACTATATGTGTTTGTAATAACTCAAAATAGTTAATCTAACCGTTGCTACTCATCTAAACATATCAATAGTCATTACGAGTATGCAATGCTCTGAATTTTGAAAATTTTCACATACCACTCGTAAAATCTCTCCTATGTTAGTTTAAATTCTTTAGAAATGATATCAGGTGAGTATTGAATTTTCCATGAGTAGTATATTTTTGGAGAATAAAATGCATACGTGATACGACTCAACATTTTAGAGAATCCGAGCAACATGAAGTAGTCATTGAGATTGCATACATAAAACATATGATAATGATACTTTCTTTTGATGTTATTTCTTTTAGCATTAAATGTATCATCCGCTTTCTAATCCACAACTTGAACCCATAACCTTCTGATCACACAACGACAACTCTTAATGTGATTAAGAACACAAGTAAATTTACATTTCAATGTATAACAAGACTAATGTTACAATGAACTTCCATAAATTTAACAATTTTCAGTTTTTTCTGACTATACAATTGTGTTACATAGATGCAGAAAATTAGAGTAACATCAAAGTTATATATGCACATAACATATACATTTTTGGACAAATTGTCATTTGTGTTCTCTACTGGACAAGCCATGGAGCATTTCTTCTTGAAATGTACATTGATCGATAGGATGGCAACTCGAGCAGGACGTGCTGCAGTTTCAGCTTTAAAGTTCGAAGAAGCTTACGTTTGGTGCACAGAGTCTTCAGTTTCATGGTAATGAGGATGTTTCTGCTGTTAAAAGATTGAATTCTCGTTCTAAGGTCCACGAAGACTTGTTCTGATGGTTGACGTTGTAGACGTACTCCAGGAAGTATCCGCCATAGGTGATCATAGGTATAGTAGCTCTACAGAGTCAAATACAGATCAAAGTAGATAGATGAGTTAGAATTCCGAAGATCAGTCAAATTTTCTAAGCACAAACCCGAAGAATTTACTGAGACTTGGAATACAATGATAGAATTGGCACTTCGGTCGCTCATTGCTAGAGACTTATCATACTAGTTAAAATTTTATCACAAAATCAGGGCGAACAATATAGAAACCCCAAAAAAGACCTTCAACATTTCTATGGAAGTTGCTTAACAATAATCAACACAGTCCATATAGATGCACAATAATTAACTATGTGTCACATAAATGGATACGCAATTACGTTCTCACCGTAGTACCACATGTTCAGGTGTTGCTGTCTCGTCAAATTTCTCTATTTTGCGGATCAACGTATTACTGCATGATATTATTTACGAAAAAAGTTTAATGAGAGAATTTCAGCGAGATTTATTTCATATAGCTAGAAAAGTAGGCTAATATATGTCCAATCTGAAGAAAGACAACTTGAATTCAATAAAAGACTACAGAAGACAATTTAGCTTGCCTTTGTTAAACACGTATCAAAAGTTGCAAATACTTGTGCCAATTTAGTATATGTCAAAAACACCAAATTTAGTTGATATAATGTGTGGATTGAATACAATACCTTCTCACGCCAGCCGGGACAGCATGATGCAGTATGCAATGCTGAGCAGGATCCAGGGCATCGTTAATAGTATGAGGTACTTTTATTGATCCTAGAAGACCAGAAGACCTTGTACAATTTACAGTAGAAGTAAGAAGAGCAACAAAAAAAGCAAAGTAAATTAGGTCTAATTATTGGATTACGAAATAGAGATGTGCATACTGATGTAAGAACTAATTCCGGGAAAAGGTGAAAAAATCTAATAGCCAAATGAGCCCGTCAATTATATTCTAAAAGAAGACAAGAAAGTGAAATGGGGATGAGAAAGGGAAACAAAGATATAATTTTTTGCTCTCTAGCCATTAGCCAATGTTCGGATTCGAGATGCTTATACAATCCTAAAAGATGTTGGTGTCCATGCTTATTGCACTTGAGAAATTGAGTTCTCACCTTTGATTTGAGGGTGAACCCAAAGAGAAAACATGAACAGAACCAGAAGAACTAGTCGCAAGAAGAATATCTGGAAGTTCTGCCGCTGGCGCGAATGACAAAGAAAAGATATTTGAAGAGTATGATCCTCTCCTGAAGCTATACAACTGCCAATGGATAAGATAAGATCCATTAAGATACTAAAATGATAATCAATCAAAAGGCGTAATTCAAGTGAAGTTGTAACACAGAAGCATCAATTACCAACAATGTAATGACATGTAACATAACATATCGCAAGTGAAGCAGCACTTTCTCACTAGGTAGCTACCTATATCTCTTTGATACGATAATCACTTTAACTACCTGTTTATCGTTCTTATTTATCCCAAATAGGACTTGATATTTTTAAAATATATTGTTTAGAAAGAACGGTAAAGTCATATTTGTTGGAACTGCAAAGTGAACTATTTCATACATAGTTATCTCTTTTCAATGTTTGTCTAGTTTTGACTTGACACGAAGTTTAAGAAAACTCCGTACAATGTTAGACCACTTGTACAAAGCAAACTTCATTCATGACTTTGCAGTTTACTTTGCAGTTCGAACATTGTCCTTCCGTTTCAATTTGTTTGTTTAGTTTTGACTTGGTACGAAGTTTAAGAAAATAAAGGAACTTTTGAATCTTGTGTTCTTAAATTAAAGATATGTAGGATGTACCAAAATGTCATTTAATCTTGTGGTCTTACGCATGCCCGGTGGAAAGTTAGAAGTAAAGAGTTGCCAAAAAAAGAAAGTAAGACAGACAAATTGAAACGGAAGGAGTACTTATTAGTATCACATTTAGATACAAATATGCTTGAGGGTTCACCTTAGTTGCATCTGAAACAAGATGAATTCTGATCATGGTCCCTTGTTCAGATGCTGTTGCAATGTGAGTTCCACCTGATGAAAGACTCAAGACAGCCAATGGTGAGCGATGAGCATCTATCTGCATTTTATAACAGCAATCGAGATAAGATAAAATCCCACCATCTTGTAAAGGATAAGAAAGAGAAAATGATGGTTAAATAGTTGGTTCAAAACTAGGAAAATGCTAAACTCCTCAAAGTTATGATGTATAACATCTCAAATCCGTTGATCTTATTAAAGACGATTGCGTAATATCAAATACATAACAGTAAGAAACACACCTCACAGTGCAAACGGAGGTCAGAAACATTATAGACTAACAATGATCCTTTGGTTGTACTTGCTGGAAGGGCCAAAAATGAACCATCCAAGCTGGGTGAAAATGCACAAAGTCCTAAAAATTGAAACAAAAATTTGTTGATAAGAAAAGAAAATGTGCTAGGCCAACTGGAAATTTTATAGCATCCACTTCATTAAACAAAAACTTGAAAGGTATAACACAGTGACTTCTTTTATTCTTTCCTTTTCTGTTGATCTTTTTAGGCGGGGTGGGGAATGTCATATCCAATGATTATTCGAGTCATATTCTAATCCAATCTAGTTTACAAGATTGACAGTGAGCCATTAAAACTTGAACAAAAAACTTTCAAACAGACCTTTTGGATTCAGCACCGTATCAATTGTGTCCAGTATCTTAAGACTATTTATATCATAAATAAATGTCTTCTCCTGCAATATGACAATCAATCTGCAAATTCGAGGACGTTGTTTTGAAAAAGAATCGAAAAGGGAAAAATAAAAAAATATGAGTTGTTAATCAAGATTGACAAAAGTTTTTTTTTTGAACTAATTGACATGCTTATTTCCACACAAACACCGTTTGTTCGTTTAATACAATTATGCAGAACCCACCAAACAGATGAGCAAATGTGTTATGCTGCGGTGTACTGATAGCCTTACTGCAGAGATTGACAAAAGAATTGCTTGGCATTAACAATCAAGTTACAAAGACCAAATATATCCTTTCTGTTCTGATTCAGAATCAAAGTGCATAGTTCATACTACAGGGAAAAAGAATCCTAACAGCCACAAGAAAAACAATTCATTTGTCTTACTTTCCTTATTAGTCCGTTCAAAAAGAATGTGTCTTTCCATTTTTTGGCAACTCGTCAATTCTAACTTTCCACATGACATGTTTAAGACCACACGATTAAAGGGCATTTTGGTACATTCTACATATCTTTAGTTTAAGACCACAAGATTCAAAAGTCTTAGTTACTTTCTTAAACTCTATGCCAAGTCAAAACTAGACAAACAAATTGAAATGGAGGGAGTGTGTAAGTCTTTTGTTGCAACATGACATTTTAATTAGTATGATCTCGAGACTCAGACTAATGATAGTAACCATTGTCAGTTCAATGGGAACAAAAATTTAGTATCAGCTAGCAGAATGAAATAAGGAGATTGCTTTTGCATCTCTGCCAGGATGAGACTATTGTCTGTGCATTTCAAAATGAATTCTTATAGATTGTTTAATTTCTTTTATTAAGATAAAGATATGGAGAAGATTTTTGGTATATTTCACATATCTTTAGTTTAAGACTACAAGATTAAAAAGTCTTCTTACTTTCTTCAACTTTGTACCAAGTCAAAACGAGACAAACAAATTGAAACGGAGGGAGTAAAAGTATGAATGGATTGTCATTATGGATAGAATAGAATCCACTTTCTAGGCCGTTGGAATTTCTTAACTCATTCAGCTAGATTTAAGTCGATAGTCTAGCATTATCATGCAAGAAACTCCACCTTCGATAAACCAAAAAGGCAATCAACCTGCAGGAGTATAGCTTTATTCAATATAATCTACAACTTTCTTTGAATAAAAAAAGTTCACCCCTCTAAAACATTAAACTCTGAATACAACATGTCATACAAATGAAAAACCGACCAACGAGAATGTTCAACGAGTCAAATGTAGTTTACCTTTTCTTATTCATGCGAACAGCAAGGATTGAAGTTAAGAAGTTAAGTTCCTCAAGAGCTACTCCAGTCACAGTATTAAACAAACACAGTCTTCGAGGTGACAAAGACGGCTGTTGAAACGACATAAGTAGTAAGAAGCTCATCAGAAATCTAGTAGATCAATGACTAGTTAAAAGGACTACAATTAGAGCATAGTAAATTACGAAACCTGTTCACCAGCTCCAACAATTGCGAGAAGGCTTGAGCTAAACAACATTTCTACTATAATAAATGCTCCAGCAACTACCAAAAAAAAATCAATTTGTAAGGACATTACAGCTAATTTGTATCCCAAACTTTGTAATGCAAATGCAACAAAAAAGATCATGATGTTAAAGATTATTATATCCCGTAGGTTCCATTTTGACACTAAATATTTAAACTTTCAGCTGGATATTGATTTATCAACTACAAAGAAGCAACAAAACAACAATAACTACACATCAATCTCAAACAAGTTTGAGTCAGCTATACCCCTTAAATAAAGATACCATTATTATATGAATTTCCTTCTAGCTGATCTATACAACAAAGCAATTACACTTAAAAGTTGTGCAACTTTCTGATTTTACAAAAGTATTTGAACTTGGTAAATTATGGAACCTGTTCACCAGCCCCAACAATTGCGAGAAGGCTTGAGCTAAACAACATTTCTACAATGATGAATGCTCCACAAGCCCTCGGGACTTGACACTTGGACGCTGGAAAGCTTGCCCCAGGGTCCTTCGTTTGGAACTGTCCTTTTTCTTTCCAAAGTGGAATCCCCCCTTGCTTCCTCCCCTTTGACAGGTGCCAAACTCCACTTTTGTTGTTGCCACTTGCCAGGTAGAATGATTCATTCAACCTTGGTATCGGCAACCAAGACACCATTCTCTATCGAATGAATCTTCAAATCATCATCTTCAAACCACGACTCCAATCACGGTTTCCAGCTGATTAGTCTCAGGTGACAAGGGCAGGTTAACACTTCATAAAATGCGCTTTGACAGCAGCTACTAAAAAAATCAATTTGTCACGATACTGAAGCTAACTTGTATCACTAACTTGCACCCAAGGTGTGGGCATGTGGCTTGGTGGTCAATGGGGTGGATCAAGAACCATGAAGTCGCAAGTTGAAATCCTACCAGAGGCAAAAACACTAGGTGATTTATCTCTCCGAGCCTTAATCGATAGAGTTACCCTAAGAACTAGACAAAGTACGTGCAAGCTTCCCCAAACACCACGATTATATAAACTTTGTAATACAGATGCAACGAAAAAGATCATAACTTTAAAGATTGTTATATCACATATGTTCCATTTTGACACTAAATTATTCAACTTTTCAGCTGGACATTGATTTATCAACTACAAAGAAGCAACAAAACAACAATAACTACACATCAATCTCAAACAAGTTCAAGTCAGCTATACCCTTTTAATAAAGATACCATTTTTATCTGAGTTTCTTTCTAGCTAAATCTTTACAACAAAACAACTAAACTTCCTAATTTCTCCAAAATATACAAATCAAAATCAAAACTTTATAAGCTTTAAAGAAACCCTTTTTAGCTCATAACTAAATACTAAACATTTTTTTAAAAAAAAAACAGCAGATCGCTACTTACCTCTTTCATAAAGGAGCCTTCCAGTATTACAATCAAAAATTTTGAACCCTTCCCTTGTTCCAATAGCAAAGCAACTAAATAAAGCAACTAAAACAATTAAAAAAATATTACAACAAATAGCTAAATCAAGATTGAGAAATCATTAATACCCACAAAAAAAATTCTTGTAAAATTGAGGATTACCTGTTGTCTTGATTGAAGGAAGCACAAAGAATTGGGTAAGAAGAGGGTTGATTTGCCATCTAATTCTTTTTTTTTCTAAGAAAATAAATTTGCAGAGAAAGCTTGAAGATGCAGTAAACAGAGTTTAAATAGTTTTTTTGTTTTGTTTTTCCCAAACGTGCCCGCTAATTATACGAAGCTCGATTAATTTGGATACGTATATAAGAATTATTTTCTCAAAGGTGGCGACATAAGTTTTTCTAGGTCAAAATTATAATTTGAAGACATTTAATTAAGAGGTGTTAGATATCTATATTGGATCAAGCTTGACTAACTCAGATATGCAATATAGGGCTCATTATTTAGGATAATGACGTTATTTTTTGTATTCAAATTGAAACTTGAGAGATTTGACTAAAGAGTGTTCAATATCTACATTAAGCCTCCACTAATTTGGATATGAACATAGGCTCATTTTTAGGATGTCAACTTGATTTTTATTATATTCGGGATGAAATTCAAGACATCTGATGAGTAGAGGATCACAATTTATGTTAGAAAGTTTGAAAAAAATGATCTCTTTTGAGTATGCATTCAATAATTGAGATAAAATTAAATTTATTTATAAAATAATAATTTTAGTCTTCGTTAACTATTTATCGAACTTTATTTTTTAGAATTGATAAGATGAATGAATGTTATTTTTTATTTATTTGAGAAAATACATCAAATCCTCTCTGAACTTGGCTGCAAAACATACTTTAGTATTTGAACTATACGAGCATTTAAATATCTTCTAAACAACTTTCAAGTGAATTAAATACCCCCTTAATGGCTGATGTAGCAAATAAAAAAATGACCAGCGCGTAAATAATATAAAATTAAAGAGAAAAAAAAAAATTGGGCTACTTTTATTTTCTTTTCGGCCAATAAGAGTTTTTCACTTCATCTTCCTCACACCCCACCTCCCCTATCCACCAACAACCCTAGCATTTTTTCTTCCTCACACCCCACCACTCCTTGCCACCACCTGCACCACTTCTTCATTTTCTTCTTTGAACTCCCCACTTTCTTTTTCTTTCTTCGAAACCCCCCTTCACCCTCACCTTATTTCTCCTTCTTCGATGAACCCCTCTTCTCCCCTTTTTCTCCTTCTTCGAAACATACCCCCATTTATTTTCTATCAGTAAATAAGAATTTATTCTCACTTATTTTTAATTGTTATGAACAAGGAAAAAAATGAAAACAATCAACAACTTATTTTTGCTTCAAGATCACTATTTATAGAAGTGTTTATTGATTTGATGAACTTAAAAGCTTTCTTTAATGAAAAATTATACTTTTTTCATCTCTAATTAAATTTTTAGTTGTTACTATTTATTTATTTTGATAAAGTGCCTTAAAGATGGAATGTTTTTAGTAAAAATGGTCTTGAGAATTTTGAATTCGTGCAGTTAGATCTTTTTTGAGAATTTTAATTTTTTTTATAATCTTGGATGAATTTTTCTTTTTCTTTTTTTTTTCCTTTCTAAAATTGTGAATTAAAAAAAAAAGGAATAAAAAACTCAAAATTTAAATAATTATCAATGTGGCTCTGACATGACAACAATGTGGTACTGATGTGTCGATGACATGACGCGTGTGGAATGCACTTGCCATGTGAGACTGGTCTTATAAATTTAGGGTGAATTTAAATTCACTTGGAATGGAATTAGGGGTAAATAATTATATATAAAGTTAAAGTGCTAAAGTAAATTTTGTTGCCAAGAAGGGATTTTAAGTGTTTTCCCGATCTATTTCTAGAATGAGGCGCAGTTTTTTTTAGATGTAATTTGCTTCTCCTTCTTTTCTGTTTTTTTTAAAATATATATATTATTCTTTTAATAGCTATTACATTTTATTATTATTATCAAAGCTTGAATTCGTATACTATAGTTTTATATGACTATTACTATTATCAAAGCTTGAATTATTAATATGATATGTTTAAATTGTTAGGCCTGTGCGCTCATCTATGAAGGATAAATAGCTTGGTTATGATGTGAAGTCAAAGAGAAATAAACAACTACTATTAAAAATCATGAACATGTCATTAATGTCATAATTATAATAAAATTTTAGTATTTGAACAATTTCAACTAACGTAAAAAGTTTGAACTTTTTTTATGTATAATATTTGTATATTGAATAGAAAGTTTACATATTTTTAATCGAGTAGTTAAATATGTAATTAATTTTATTTGGCCAAAGTTCATCTAGTTGGACGTCAAAATTCTAGTCCACTTCATTAGCCCAAAAATCACGATCTTCATTTTTTATCAAGTCTGACGATGAAGTGTGAATCAAGATCATAAGCAATCGATTTCAAGTTTTTCATTTGTGAAAGTTGAGTCTCAAGCCCGAATTCGTTACAATCATCAAATTATTTTTCACGACCTAACAAATTCAAGGGCAAACTATTCAATCAAATCTGAAGTTTATCAAGTTCAAGATCAACCATTAGCACTTATTACTTTTTTGTTTTTTTTTTAAAATCTCATTTGGTGTTGGATATTTGGATTGAATTTTGAGCAACATACAAAAATAACTATATTTATAGGATAAATGAATACCAATAGCTATAAGTATGTTATTTACAATAAATGACTATAATTTAAATCACTTTTTCGTTGTATTTTTGTATAGTTTTTTATTTTTTTATTTATACATTAATACATCTTTAAGTACAACAAACTAAATAAGGAATTGACTCTAAATATAATCCACTATCCTTACATTATGTCCATACAATGAGCAACTTTCCATAATTAACTTTATAAATAAAAATTACTTATTTAAAGACATATCAGATCATATTCTTTATCAGTTTAACAAAAATTGTGATATATACATCATACTCAATTTTCTTGTTGTCTCCATATTTCTTATTCTGGCGTTGTAAAGGTATTAATAATTTTTTTTGTTAATTCAAGTTATTGTATGTAAGCAAATTGTTGAATTTGTGAATGAAGGTTAAGTATTTCGATTTTGAATAGGTGAACTACATGGCAATAGATACACTAGTTGTTAAACAAAAAATGAATACACCAATATATAATACAATGAATACATTGTTGTTAAACACAAAAATGAATACGTTGGATACAACTATACTTGTATTCCCTAATCAACTTTTTATCTTAGATATAGTACTTATCTATCTAGATATAACTGTATTCGCAAATCAACATTTCAACTTGTGTTTATATAACAATACAAGTATCTATGTATATAAATATGGATACATTTCAACATTGTTGTTAAGCAAAAATATGGATACATTAGACAAACGAGCAAAAAAGATACAATTTGTGGGTATCAAACTGTATAAGTATGGATATACATTAGACAAACGAACAAAAGAGATACAGTTTGTGGGTATCAAACTGTATAATTATTCTTTTAAATAAAATTTTGAAAAGGCCAACAATATAGTATTGATGTATCCAACTATACTTGAATTCCCTAATTAAATTTGACAGAGTACTTATGTATTCAAATATAATTGTATTCACAGATCAATAGTTCAACTTGTGGTTATATAATAATACAAATGTCTATGTATATAAGTATTCTATTATATACAAATTGACAATGAGAGAACCCTCAATCTCTTTTTTGTTCATGTTCTTCTTGTACTCATTTTTTAACAACTATATACATACGAAATCAAATTTTCAAACAATTTCAATATAAGAGGACAATCCATAATGACAATGGCACACAATACATGTGTTAAGATATATAAGTAAATGACATTAAACTAGAAAAAAAAATAAAAATCTCAATTTCATTAATTTTTCTCTTGTTCCTGCTCGACTGCTCTTTTTTCACACCCACTTGAATCAATATTGTTGACTTTTCTCCTTTTTCAAGATTATTTTTCAATTCTGAACCTTTTTTCCTCTTTACTAATTTTGCATGTTCGATTTCTTCAAGCAGATTTAAGGGTATATATGGTCATTAACCTTTTTTGTTTTTCTTTCGTTATCCATTGCAACAATAGAGCCTGGAATTTTGGCTTGTTGTTGAGTAATACACAAATCAAAAGAAGATAGTTCATCCAACAATTTGTCAAATAAATGTATACCTCTCGTAACCCTTCTTGGAGTATCAATTTCAGCCATTGAAATGGATAAACAAATTCTTGAATCAAAACCCTATGAAAATAGAAGCAAGTGTAGATGTGTAGATATATAATGCTCATAAAAACGAGATAAATATGCAATTAGAAAATACATGATGGATACAAAATCACAAAAATCGCTCCTGCAGTGATGTAAAGGATCTTGAATTTGAATGAATTTGGGAGAAAAAATCAGAAAATATGTCATGTGTGAATATTGATGAAAGAGAAAAATTTGATGATGGTAAACATGAGAAAAGATCACAAATGTGTCTGCCATAATCAATTAGGCATTCAATAATTACTTTCCTATTTAATATTTATTTATTATATTAAATATATATATATAAATACTATTTATTTGTATACAATTAAGTTTGCTATTTATAGTCTAATTATATCCATATAACATGAAAAATATAAAATGTAGGGGCGGCTCAACATGATTAGGGGCCTAAAGCGAAATTTCAATTCGGGGCCTAAAATATAATTAAACCTCATATACATATTTATTCAAAATTTATTTTTCTTACACTATTTAGATGAAAATTATTAGTATTTTAATATTATTTTTTAGTTATTAGTTTCAGGTAAGATTTTATCAACTCAACATTGAAAAACATCCTTTTAGTGAGACAATTATTATATGAATTGTTAACATAATTATACAAGTAATAAGTTGATAAATATTAAATAGAGATAAGATTTAGAACCATAGAATTTGACACAAGAAGTTGATGACTTGGTATACCCCATTTTAATATGATTGTAGTAATGCTTGAGACTAAAATTTAAAACGAAATAAAAAAGAATTTGTAATTCACTTTGTTCAACACTTTTCACTATTAATTCTTATTTTTAACAAAGTACAAAAGATGTTAAAGTGGGTAAATTAATATATTTTTTAAAAAATATAGACTTTTTATCATAAATAATCAATTTTTTCTATAAAAATTTTAACACATAATTTATTCTTGATGGGGCCCCCGAAATTTGGGGGCCTAAGGCAAAAGCCTTAATTCCCAAAGCATAGAGCCGGCACTGATAAAATGTAGCTATTTTTCTTGAATATATATGGATGTTTGCTATATTCTGAAGTTTTTCCTTGAATTTTTTGGTGTTTGGTAAAATATTTTAGGAGGAAGAGATAAAGATATTTTTAAATTAGTAAACGATAGGTAATTTTTGTATTTCCCAGTATTTCAGTTTGCAATTCCTTAAACTCAAATAAATAACCAAATTAACCAAAACAAATTTTATAATAACACTGACACTAAATGTAAATACATTTAATCCTTATTGAACAATTTTGCAAATGCATATATATGTAATTATTTGAATGTAATTGAAACATACATCAACTATAACTATTTGGATCAAATTATGAATGATGGTGATATCCAAGTGTTGGATTTAGCAAGGTGTGAATGGGAAATAAAAAGAGAAAATGGAAAGTGGAAGAACCAATGAAAGTGGGGGAACTAATTTTGGAGGGAAAATGAAAAGTCATCATTGCAAAAGTGCAAATGAAAGGTCATTTTTACCATATTGGTAGAAGAAAGGAACTTGTTGTCCTTATATTAGGAAACACTTCCTTTAGTTCTTAAAGGGTTAAGAAGAAGGTGCCCCTCGCGCCGTCGTCGTCGCTCGGCTTTGGCTTTGGCTTTGGATTTGTCCTTATATTAGGAAACACTTCCTTTAGTTCTTGAAGGGTTAAGAAGAAGGTGCCCCTCGCGTCGTCGTCGCTCGCTCGGCTTCGGCTTCGGCTTCGGCTTCGGATTTGGATTTGGATTTGGATTTGGCAAATGATGTGATTGATTGATAATATTTTTGGACAAAATTTATTTAATCAATCTTGTTAAATCATTTCCTTTCTCTTGTAAATTAATTCAGAATGTTAATTAAATAACAGAATTAATTTGGCGCAACTGAATTAATTTGAAATTCACGTGTAACTATAATCCTTCCAAAAAGTCGTTACTTTTTCCAAACGGTAATCCTTTCGAAAAGTCGTTACTTTTCCCAAAGAACACAATGTTCTGGAAAAAACGGGTTTGAACAGATTTTTCTGAACAGACGCGTTCCTTGCTACAAATAGCTATAAATAAGAGGTCTTTTTTGTTTTTTCAAACACTGAAAATTTTCCTCTCTGCATACATTTTCTTACATAAATAAAATTGTCGATCGACTGAGTCTGTGTGTGCTCTTGTTGCTGTTCTTGCGTTCGCTGAAGTTATTGAAGTTTGAGGTACCGCTACTTCTTTAACAGGTTAATCCGTTTTATCTTCGGAGGAATTAATTTGCAACCTCGGGTACAGTGAGGGGATTAAATTTCTTAAGGAAACACAGTGATTTCTATGGACTCGGATTAAAAATCATTCTATCAATTTCATTTTTTTTGTTTCTGTAGTTTTGACTAACCTGAATACAGGAGATAACACCAAGTTGGCGGCAAATAAGACTTGTTGACAATTCAGGATATACTAATTCTATTTTACCGACTTCCAAATTGTAAGCCCTCATGTCTCTTCTAACTCCGCCTTCTTGCTTTCTATCAAAATCAAACCAATCATCTGTAAAATATATATGATTTGGCTTGACTCCTATAAATTTAAAAGAGTCAATACAACTTGCTTCGTTACGCCCCACGAAGATTGTTGAATCTCTCAAGTTTTTAATCTCCAAAATCAACTTCATCTTCATCAATATTATAAAATTGAGTAACAAGTAATAGTGCACTTGATACTTCAACCAAGTAATAGTGCACTTGATACTTCAACCAAATAGAACTGAACTTGGTGTTGATAAAATATATCATCTAATGTAACAAGTAAATGTGGCTTAAAGTTAGAACATAAATTATAGAATCGGCCACCATAACATATATAATAATATTGGCCCTTATGGTAAATCATAGATGCCACACTAGTTAACCTCAGGGATTTAATATGAGTCCAATTGAGGTCACCGGGATGCCAAAAAGCCAAACCACCACCACTATCATGAACATTGTACCATAACATAAGTACATAATCAGATGTAATAGAAGGATTAGCAGATAAAACAACTTTTATGATGTATTGCACTGTGGGTCTATGGTCAAAATCATGAAAAGCGAGTAAGAGTTTTAGTGAGGGAAGTTGAATTTGGGTACGGGAAAAAGGATGCAACAAATTCATCTCTCCGTCACAACTAGTACTTGCGACAGTGCATAGCCATCCCTCTGTGGGAAAACACTCTGCATTCCTAGCTCCGCTAAACTTTATTTTTGGAAAGAGAGTATAATTCACGCAAAATCATCTTCATGTTTTGCACCAAGCATAAGTAACGGAATTTGGGGAGAAAACACATCAAAATCGTCCTTAATAGCGGCAATTCGCCAAGGGGTACAATAGAACAAAAAGCAATGAAATCTTCAATAACTTTAACACGATTTGCAATGTGAGAGATCAGATCATTGGGAAGTTCTGCCTAATCTGCCATACTTAATTTGAATTAGAAAAAACAAGAGAGAATGTAAGATTTGTAGTAGGGCAGAGAGTTTCTATAGGCGTACAATATCTCTATTCCTATACGGACTCGAATTTTGAAAAAATAAAAAAACATTATCCTACTTGAACTTCAACTTTATTTGGGCTATGATCCAGGCCCAACAGTCTTAACATGTGCTGACATTACTGTTACGATACCAAATTTTATGGAGGATCTTTTATCTCCGCACTATTTAATAGTGTATTTTAAAGGTATATATGTACCCACGTGGACACATTAGTATTTAAAATGATGCAATATTTATGTTGTCCACGTAGGCACATATATACCTTTAAAACACTATTAAATAGTACAGGGGGTAAAAGGTCGTTTTCAAAGTTTGGTATCGTAACAACATTTTTGGTCAAAGTTGGAGTATTTTCAGACTTTTTCCCTATAATATAACCACAAAAAATAGTTTTAAATTTTTTCCCTTACACTAAAGAATGAAATAAAAGTTAAGAATAAGAAACTCAAATAATGATAATCAAAGAAGTAAAAAATAATTTATGAACGAAAAAGATTAAAATATACCTTGAACTTTGCCATGAGGATCATACCCCTACATGATTTTTCTTTAAAAATTAAAAGTTAAAAATATAAATTTAAAACTAATTTTTTCACTTCCCTTAAATGAAGGGTATTATTTTGTAATGATAGGGGTATATGTGAGCCGTTTGTATAACAGAAAGGGTATATATGAGTAACTTTCATAACGAGGGTCATATCAACACTAAATAACAAAGTTGGGAGGTATATCGGATCTTTTTCCCTTAAAAATGCATATGGATGCTCATCGCTCACCATTGGTTGTCTACTCTACTCTTAACAAACACGGTATATTACTTAGTTTCTAATATGTAAACAAAAAAAAGGAGAAAAATATTGTTGGTAAGGCTTTGTATCAAAAGACAAGAGAGAGAAAAGTTGAGTGTAGACATAGGGACTATATTCAATTTTGTACTCACTACAAAGTTCAAAAGGTTAGAAGAGAACACCCTCACAACCAAGGGGACTGGATGTAAGATCCACTTTGGATCCCAATGACGCACTTTCAATTCTATTTGTTTGTTCTTCAAGCGACTTTCGGTCAAACACACTCTCTCTCTATATATATATCAGAATTGGTATAAATATAATACATGCCACCTTATTAATGAATGACTGTGTAGTGCTCATGGTAAATCGTCAAGTTAAAGTTTCTAAGGCCAGTGGTTCGAATCATGTATTTTTCTTACAAATTAACGTGCCTTTTTGTTAATTTGAAAACTTGAACAAACCAACATGCCAAATATGCTAATTTACAAAATTAATGAGAAAGATTTTATAGTTAATTTGAACAAAGTTTTAAAATGAAATTGTTGTGAAATTTCTTTTTTCTTTTCCAAAATAGTTTTTAAAATAAATACTTTTGATGAGTATACAGATTGTGTTTGACCAATTAATTTTAAAAACACTTATAAGCCGCAATTAGTATTTGGCCAAAATTTTTAAAAGCATTTCTTAATCTCTATTAATAATGGTTTTTTGGTTTCCCACCCAGTGTCCGGAGCCCACATTAGAGCTCCGAATAAATTCGAATCGCGCATTGCAGGGCCTATTCAGGATTGGCGCTCCCAACAAGATTTTCTATTGATAATGATTTTTAATTTTTATCGAACATATCTACTTTTTGTTGTTAGTTGTCTTGTCATTTATTATAATAATATTTTACCCAATGGGTCTTTGATTATTTTCTCCTAAAATCATGGTCAAATACCTCATTGAAAAAAAAAAAACAATTACTTTGGGGCCAAACGGGCTATTAAAATTCTCCTATGTAAATATCGAAATCACACTATTATTCATAAAATGTAGCACCCGTCCAACACCTCAAAATTTTGGATCTGCCTCTGTCTTTGAAGGATTCAACACACATTTGTTGACATTTTTTATGAGTCCAAGTAACATAATTAATAAGTAATAGATATTATATATGTTTTGAGATATGTATCCTTCCCTGCAAATCATAGAGCTTCTGCATTGGTATTGTATTGTGGACTGATGACATTCAAGTTCAGCTTACAAATTTTAGAAATAGTTTGAGTTTTGCACAAACAAATAAATATGTAAAACTTTTTTAGAGACATAATACATGCAATTCCTTAATTAATCTCAAATAGATAACTAAAACAAATTTTATAACAACACACTAAATGTAAATACATTTAATCCTCTTATTGAACAATTTTACAAATGCATAAACGTAATTATTTGAATGTAATTAAAACATACACTATTTGGATCACATTATGAATGATGGTGATATCCAAGTTGGGGGGCAAATAAGACTTATTGACAATTCAGGATATATTGATTCAATTTTACCGTCTTCCAAATTGTAAGCCCCCATGTCTCTTCCAACTCCCCCTTCCTGCTCTCTATCAAAATCAAACCAATCATCGGTAAAATATATATGATTTGGCTTTACTCCTGTAAATTTAAAAGAGTCAATACAACTTGCTTCGTTACGCCCCACAAAGATTGTTGAATCCCCCAAGTTTTTAATCTCCTTCAATTCGCCTTTGGTGACATCTAGTTCACAAACTTCAAATTTATATGTCTCAACCGATCTGGCAAAATCAACTTCATCTTCATCAATATTATAAAATCGAGTTACAAGTAATAATGCACCAGATACTTCAACCAGATAGAATTGAACTGGATGTTGATAAAATAAATCATCTAATGTAACAAGTAAATGTGGCTTAAAGTTAGAACATAAATTATAGAATCGGCCACCATAACATATATAATAATATTTGCCCTTATGGTAAATCATAGATGCCACACTAGTTAACCTCGGGGCTTTAATATGAGTCCAATTGAGGTATCCAGGACGCCAAAAAGCCAAACCACCACCACCATCATGAGCATTGTACCATAACATAAGGACATAATCTGATGTAATAGAAGGATTAGCAGATAAAACAGCTTTTATGACGTATTGCACTGTGGGTCTATGGTCAAAATCATGAAAAGCGAGTAAGATTTTGAGTGAGGGAAGTTGAATTTGGGTACGGGAAAAAGGATGCAACAAATTCATCTCTCCGTCACGACTAGTATTTGCGACAGTGCATAGCCATCCCTGTGTGGGAAAACACTCTGCATTCCTAGCTTCGGGGAGAAATAAACGTGAAACTTTATTTTTGGAAAGAGAGTATAATTCGCGAAAATCATCTTCATGTTTTGCACCAAGCATAAGTAATGGAATTTGGGGAGAAAACACATCGAAATCGTCTTTAATAGCGGCAATTCGCCAAGAGGTACAAACAGAACGAAAAACAATGAAATCTTCAATAACTTTAACACGATTTGCAATGTGAGAAATCAGATCATTGGGAAGTTCTGCCCAATCTGCCATACTTAATT
The DNA here is from genome assembly GCF_019186545.1 of Solanum stenotomum. NCBI lineage: Eukaryota > Viridiplantae > Streptophyta > Magnoliopsida > Solanales > Solanaceae > Solanum > Solanum stenotomum. The sequence goes on from NC_064290.1 coordinate 53,229,875, forward strand.
TGATTCTGAATTAGAACAAAAAATAAAGAAGAGAATGTAAGATTTGTGCTAGGGCAGAGATATTATGTAGGCGTGGAAGTATCCTATTCCTATACGGACTCGAATTTCGAAAAAAAAAAAGTAAAACATTATCCTAGTTGGACTTTGAATTTATAGAAAATTTTATGAAATAACAAACTATTAATTCAAATTAAATGTTATAGCCATAGTTATTTTAAGTGTAATTCACACCAAATATTTCATTTTTTTGCCATCTGATTCGGTATACAATTAGTCATTTTATATATTTTGGTATAAAATGCATTTGTGTTTGTATAAAGAGAGACAAAAGTTTATATACAAATACAAATACATATATTTTTGTCTTATACAGTTATAATTAAACAAATACATATCTTATTATACAAATTATAATGTATAAATGAATTTATACAAAACTGAACAATTTGTATAAAATTGAATGTTTCTAGCGAATTATACAAATCAAAAACTCCATAGCAAATTTTATATTTGTTATGAAGCGCAATTATGAAAACTATAGTTATAACATACAAATATGATTTTTATGTTTAATGTATGTGAAAATTGCTCTTTATACAATTGCTTCAACTTTATTTGGGCTATGGCCCAATATTTTTAACATGTGCTGACATGGCCCACATATCATTTAATCGGTTAATTAAAAAAAAATAAAGTGGAAAAATTAGGTAACTTTTACGTGAAAAAGAAAATTATCGTAGTTGAACTTGAATACGTGATATAGCTAAGTCGGTTTGTTCTAAATTTGGAGATTTTAATGGAAAAAAGATTGAGCTAGCAATAGCAGCATCGACGCTGATGGAAGTGGAGGTGTGCAAGATAAATATCAATTCTACCTCATATCATATAGTCTGTGGCGGAGTCAGAATTTTCGATAAGCGGGTTTAAAATCTGAAAAAATAGACACATGAAGTAGTCGAAGGGGGTTTGACATCTACTATATATACCTAAAAAATTATTTTAACCATGTAAATATAATACAATTTTCCGCGGAAGGGGGTTCGGATGAACCCCTGATGATAAGGTGGCTCCGCCACTGCATATAGTTACACTTTCTAATAATTGAATCACCTTGTTCGTGTAATAACAACTTTAACATTCAGTGGCGGAGTTAAACTTTTTATGAAGGGTGTGCAAAATTTTTAAAAGTAACGAACAAAAATTTTCAGTGAGTAGGATCTATATCCATCTTGTTCTACCTAGTGATTTTACCATCAACACCGTCAATCACTTTTTTCCCACTAAATACAATGTTTGGAAAAAAATAATTCTCTAATTTGGTTTGCTTTCAAAAATACATTAAGTCATATCAACTGATCATAATGAATGAGTCAAGATTTTACTGAACATGCATTTAAATAAATTATTATTAAGTTTTACTTAAAATTAAAGTTACTTTTCAACCTAACAATTTTGCTACTTTTTTATTTCAATGTATGTATGTTAAATTTCTTTTGTTTTGATAGAAAATATGTGAAAATTCTAATCAAATGTTCCAAATTTCCAAATTCACCTATGAAACTATGAAAAAACTAACCCCTTGTAGTTTAATTTTTCAAACCTCCTAATTAGGAGGAAATGGAGAAGTGTAATTTATATAACCTTCTTTTTAATTCTTTAAGTAGAAACTCATTAAAAATATTATTTTATATTTACAAATTAATTATAGAAACTCATTTAAAATATTGTTTTATATTTAGAAATTAATTAAAATTTCAGTTAAATTTAATATTTTTCCTTTTTTAAATTTATCTAGCACAGTTAAAATTTTGAGATTCAAATTTTTAAACTTAGACTGTGAATTCAAAAATAGTAGCTTTTAAAACAAAATTTATATATTTAAAAATTATATAAAAATAATTTAAATGTACAATAATTAATAATTTAAAATATTTCAAAGACATATAAAAAATTTGATTGACTTTTAATATTTTATGAATATCATATAACTTGAAATGGAAAAAATAATTATTTACCCACAAAAGGTTGTGATTTTGACAAAATAAAAAAAAAAAGTAAAGACAGTACTAAGATTCGAACTGCAGACCTTGGCATCCATTTTAAATACTCTCCGCTACACTATACGCTGTACCTATGTCAAAGGTGTGCAAATAAAATTCAATAAATTTGGACTTATGTAAATAGTGTAATTTTCCGTCGAAGAGTTTTCACTTGCACATGCTTATTAGGCTGTAGCTCCCCCTGTTAACATTACTTAATTGCATCCACAATAGCTTTCATGTATAATATTTATGTACTAGGTCTCTGTGTCTATGGAGATGTGTACCCTCAACAAATTTATTACTATCAAATAAAAAAATTGAATCAAACCGAACCAAACAATAAATTTTTGATTTTGGTTTTAACCAATAATCGATCCAAACCGAACCATGAACACCCCTAATTGTCATCGATGAATTCCTGAAATTCCTCCGCAAATCAATTTGAAATTTGTATTTTTCAAAAAAATTCATCGAGCTCACTGAGAAAACGCATGGTGAAAATATATACTTATTAAAATAATGGGAAGCTTTTTTGGTAGTGATTTTATCTTAAATTTCTTTTGAGCATTTTGTATGTTTATTTGTGTGATAGATATAAATAAGCATATATCTGAAATTATAGTTGGAAGAATGGTCAACTAAAATATTTCAATTTTGGTGATTGCTAGACTAAGTTTTTGATTTAATTGATAAGAAGTTGTTGTGGTAAAAGAAATTGGAAGCTGTATTTGTGTCTACTATTTTAAAAATCTTGCCTCAATTAAGTACTATATTGGGAAATGTGGCTATAATTGAGACTTTGAAATCCATTTCCTTCTCTTGAACATTATTTGAGAGGCTATATTACAGGAAGTGATGTACTAGTATTTGAAAAAATAGGAAATACAGTATAATTTCTGCCATACTTAATTTGAATTTGAATTATAAAAAATAAAATTATTTTAAGTTAAATGTTATAAGAAACAAAAACTTTAATGGTTAGTTAACCTTTGGTGACATCTAGTTCACAAATTTTAAATTTATACGTCTCAACTTTAATGGTTAATTTAATGGTTAAGGGGTTTCAATGTCACCGCGGGAACCCAAGTTTGAACCTTGTGTTCTGTAATATTTTACCCGAATTTTTGCGTCGCTTTTCCCCTTAATTCGTCTTTGTTTAAATTTATTTAGGTATATTCTTTTTAATTTAACCTTTTATTCTTCTTATTTTCATTGTTCATTTTGTTTCTAAAATAATTCTTTTTTAGGTATTAACTTGAAGAAATTCTTTTAAGATGATGAAAAAATTGTTATTGAACTTGACATTGAGGTAAAAAATATTTTAAATAAATAAGGTACATTGCAACAACATCTGATCAGAGTTCATCTTGTTTGAGATGCAACTTAAGGTGAACCCTTGAGAACATTTGTATCTAAATGTTGCTGGACTCTCCAAAAATAATGTCGTACTCCCGTCAGATTCTTTAAAAATGCACTACTTTTTTAAAAAATCCAACACACATCTGTTTATATTTTTGAAGAATCCGAGCAACATAGCTAATAAGTAATAGGTTATAGGGGCGAACCCATCTTGTGTCTTTTGGGTGCTCAAGCACCCATTAATCTTGTATCGAACTATAGATATTTACTTTTAAAAAAATAACAGATTAATGTGGGCCATGTCAGCACATGTTAAGACGGTTGGGCCTGGATTCATAGTCCAACAAAGATAATGTTTTTTTTTTCGAAATTCGTGTCCGTATAGGTATAGGAATAGCGATATTTCTAATTCCACCTAGTTCAAATACTAACTTTCCAATGATGTGAGTTCTTACATTGTAAATCGTGTTAAAGTTATTGAAGATTTCATTGCCTTTCGTTCTATTTGTATATCTTGGCGAATCACCAATATCAAGGACGATTTTGATGTGTTTTCTACCCAAATTCCATTACTTATGCTTGGTGCAAAACATGAAGATGATTCTCGCGAATTTTACTCTCTTTCCAAAAATAAAGTTTCGTGTTTATTTCTCCCCGAAGCTAAAAATGCAGAATGTTTTCCCACAGAGGGATGGCTATTCACTGTTGCAATTACTAGTCGTGATGGAGAGATGAACTTATTGCATCCTTTTTCACCATCATTCATGATGTGATTGCATTCACCAAATATTTTTAGGCTCAAAACTACCCTCCTATCACTTTTTTAGCATGATTCGTTGCTCGTGTCATATTTTTAGTTCTTGTGTTTTATATATTTAGGATTTTCTTCTTGTTTTATTATTATTTTCCGAGCAGAAATGATATTTGACTGGCCAAATGAGAACGAAATTAAGTTTAGATCAAACGAGCAGATTCGTATCATTGTTTAAGACATTTAAAAAAAAGAATCATGTCACTTCACTATCGTATGAGGAAGTTACGGCTCTTTTACCAAAGGCAAGCAACATAAAGAAAATTATTAGTTATTTAGTGCAAAAGACTATTTACTCAGAAAGATCGATACTTTTGATGAAGAGGGTTATTTACATTAGTACCATAAACTCCTTAAAGTGTACTTTTATCAAACATAGCAAACTCCTATTTTCACACCATCTAAAGAAAACCAACAAATTAAAAAAAAAAACTACTTTCTTTTTCTTCTCCAATATACTTTTTGATAAGAGTTAATTGTGGTACTAACTTATAAAAATTTGAAAAGAATTAAGTACCTATGTTCAATTTCTTTTCCTTTTGGATATTTTGCTATTACGAGCCGAGGGTCATCGGAAATAGCATCTCTACCCCATAAAGGTAGGGGTAAGGTTTGTGTACATCGTACCCTTTCCAGACCTCGTTGATATTTCGCTATTATCTTGGACCGGAAAGCTCCATGGCATGTGTGTCATAGTCATCATCCATCATCCCAAACACCGTCAAATGATCATGATCATTGTCATCATATCCAAGAGGCACCATAGATTGTTTAGTCTGAGTTTTGTCACTGTTTTTGGTTAGAGAAAAGCCATCATAGTTATGAGATGCAGCCCATTTTTCAGCAAGGCCATCTCCTTCAAGCATTCGGACCACCTCAGACATCTTGGGACGGTGGGACGGTAGGTATTGAGTACAGAGTATAGCCACTTGTAACATCTCCCCTACATCGATCCTGTCGTAGTTGCTCCCAAGCTCTCTGTCGATGAGAGCTTCGACGTTCTTCTCATGCTGCATTTTCTTAACCTGTAATCAAGCCATACTTGCTATGAAGCAGCAGTTCATGAGAAAATCTAAGCAACACTCTATTTGTTAAAACCTACATTGCTTGAACTCTACAAACATGTTGTTGCATTTGATTCGGATTATCAAAAAATGTACTAGTTTTTTGGAGGATTCGACATGCACCAGTCTATATTTTGAAGAGTCCGACTAACAAAGGTTAAAAAATCACTAAATAAGTGATGTTACTGGAGCTCCATTTTTCACTTTTATTTAAAGGAAATTTTGGTTGCTCGGACTCTTCAAAAATGATTAACGCATGCGTATTGAAGCCTTCAAAAGTAGTGCATTTTTGGAGGCTCCGAGAGGGGTGCAGCAACATTTTTGGAGAGTTCGAGCAACATAGATGAACAAAGAAACATACATACCCATTCAAGTACTGCTCCTTTCTGGTTTACTGTTTTTCCCAATTCAAGAGCTCTCATTCCAGTTATAAGCTCTAACAAGAGGATACCAAATCCAAACACATCCGTTTTCTCGGAAGATTGACCGGTGGAAAGGTACTCTGGTGCAATATGGCCAACTGTTCCACGAACAGCTGTCGTAACGTGAGAGTCAGCATGATCGAGGAGCTTTGCAAGGCCAAAGTCCCCGACAACAGCTTCACAGAAGTCATCTAATAGGACATTTGCTGCCTTCACATCTCTGTGGATTATCTTCGGATCACATTGCTCGTGAAGGTAAAGAAGACCTCTAGCAGCTCCAATAGCAATTCTCTTCCTGGTATTCCAATCTAGTGCTGGTTTTCCTGTCATTGCGAGAAATAGATTAAGAATTTGTACATTCCATCATTTTTTTTATAAGTCTAAGATCATAAGGTTGAATTTGAGAACTTTGATCGAACAAACAAGAATTTCATTAACAAAATACTCCGTTCATTTCAATTTGTTCATCTTACTTCCCTTTTTTGGCAATACTTTAATCCAAACGTCCCATGTGGCATGTTTAAAACCACAAGATTAAAAGACACATTGGTACACTCCGTATCTTTAATTTAAGACTTCAAGATTCAAAAGTCATTATTTACTTTTTTAAACTCCGTGTCAAAATCAGACAAACAACAAAGAAACGAACGGAGTAGAATGTCTAAGGTATGCAATTGGCTGAAAGAGTACACAAGGTGTTTACCTCTAAGTCTTGATGCCACACTGCCATTAGACATGAAAGGATACACGAGAAGTCTCTCGTTTGGGGTAGCACAATAACCAATTAATCTGAGCAAATTTCTATGTACTGCCAAGCTAATTAGCTCCAATTCCGTCCGGAACTGTGATTCTCCAGCAGTTCCACTAATATCTTTCAATCGTTTCACCGCAACCAATGAGCCATCCCCCAACTTTCCACGGTAAACATTGCCAAATCCTCCAGCACCAAGAATGTTCTTGGAGCTGAAACTGTTTGTTGCACGTTGAAGTTCTTTAAATGTGAAGCTTCTGAGATTCCCTAGTCTAACTAGATCCTCCTCTTGCATATCTGGAACAAAAATACGAAACCTAAATAACTTTGAACCGTCATCAAATACACAAAATGCTACTAAGACTCACCATTAATGTTCAGAATAGACTGTTTCCTGTTTTGGTTCCTTTTCCAAATTATGAATCCGAATCCTAAGAGGAAAATAGAGATGAAGCTGATACTAAGTCCCATTGCAATGGCAAGTCTTTTCGAGTTTCGCTTACCTGGTTACAACCGAAAGAAGTTTAAGAATTAAATCGAATTAATGTCTAAACATTGTTGAATCATGAGAAATCTTTTCTAAACTTTTACCGGTGGAATCAATGTCAAACGAAAGGGGCATCAGGTTCACCGATCCAAAGCAAGTCTCAGCAGAGTGATTTCCACATATCAAAGGGTTACCCACAACACTACGAAAACATTAAGAATAAAGAAAAATCACATTTAGAACTTAAACAAGACGATTTCTATGTACAAAAGAACACAATTATAATGTAACATAAGAAGAGTTGGGCAGAGAATCCATACTTGAAAGTTCTCGTAGGAAATTTAGGAATAGGTCCACTCAGATTATTGAAGGACAAGTCCCTGAAAGAATAAGAGGATAACAAAATCAGAACACACTATTTGACGACGAAAACAACAACTACAACAATGCCTCAGTCCATAACAAGTTGGGGTCGGCCATATGAATCCCCACATTCATTTAAGTTTATTGCATATCATCGTCATACTAAATAAAATAAAAGTGAAGAATAAGTTAGAATATAATAAGACCCCTAAACAGAACACATTATTCAACAGCAACGACGCGGACAACGCCTCAGTCTCAACCAAGAAAAAAAGTTGGGGTTGGCAATATGAATAACCACTTTCATTTAAGCTCGTTGCATATCATCGTCATTCTAGATTAAATAAAAGTGAAATATAAGTATAGAATATAATAATAACCCTGAACAGAACACACTATTCATTTCCTTTACACAAAACAGACACACTATTCGACAACAACAACAACGTCTCAATCCCAAACAAGTTCAATATGAATCCCCACTTTCATTTAAGTTCACTGCATATCATCATCATACTAAATAAAATAAAAGTAACAAATAAGTTAAAATACAATAATACCACTGATCAGAACACACTCTTCATTTCCTTTACACAAAAACAGAACACACTATTCGATGACAACAAAAACAACGCCTCAGTTACAAACAAGTTGGGGTCCGCATAATGAATCCCCACATTCATTTAAGTTCATTGCATATCATCGTCATACTAAATAAAATAAAAGTAAAAAATAAGTTAAAATATAATAATAACCCTCATCAGAACACACTATTCATTTCTTTATACAAAAAAACAGAAAACACTATCCGACAACGACAACAACGCCTCAGTCCCAAACAAGTTGGGGTCAACAATATGAATCCCCACTTTCATTTAATCTCATTGCATATCATCGTCATACTAAATAAAATAAAAATGAATAATAAGTTAAAAGATAATAATACCCCTAAACAGAACAAACTATTCAATTTCCTTTAAACAAAAAAAGCTTTTAACATAAGGCTGATTCAAGAAAGTGACTAGATAATTCCAATTCTCAGGACAATCAGACAAAAGAATAAAAACAAAATCAAACAAAAGTCATAGATTTAAAGAAGCAATACTCACAAGAAAGCAAGCTGAGGGACCCTGGCTAAAGAAAGAGGAATAGCACCAGACAAGCTGTTGTTGTTCAACCTTCTACTCCATTACAAGACAAACCCCAGAACAAGACATCAACAAAAAACAAAAACATAATAGTCAAAGAATAAGATAGCACTTAAACATTGTTTACATGAGAAAACAACAATTAAAGGAAAAAGGGTACTCAGAAAAACAAGAGATAATGGTAAAAACCACACTTTGAAGTATCACGATTTCGCACGTTTTCTACCTAAACTATCATGTGTTCACTTTTCCTTCTTAAACCATCACCAACTATTTATCAAAACACGCATCGACTATGAGATGGCGGTGAGATATGTTTTAGGTGATAATTCGTAGCAAACTCGCAAAAACGTAATACTTCATGTGTGTTTTAGACCATTCAACTCTAAAAACATAATCTTGATAATCACACAAAAATGAAAATTTTGAAAGTTTAATACACTTACAGATACTGAAGACTGTTTAATAGACCCAAAGAATCAGGAACATGACCAGAGAAATGGTTATTAGACAGATCCAATGTTTCAAGATTAGGAAGTTTCCCTAGCTCTCTTGGAATATGCCCAGAAATGTTGTTGTTTTGCAATAAACTACACAATTTTCAGCATACAAGAAAATTAACCAAATGTGGTCATCAAAATTTGAAATTACATACAACAAAAACATTCAAAAATTGTCTCTTACACTTGTTTAAGGTTTGTAAGATTTGATATCATCCCAGACAAAACCCCAGATAAACCTTGACTTGGAGCTCCTCTACAAACAAAAACAAAATACTTTCTTAGTTGATAAAACAGTAAAAGTTTCAATCTTTAACAACCAATATTATCATATAGTACCATAAAATTCCAAAAAAAAAAAACACTATTAAACATACAGTGCAATAACAATATTTTCAGAAGAACAACTGATCATAGCCCAACTACAAGGATCAACAGAATCTTCATCCCAATTACTTAAAGCTCCTTTTGGGTCATCCAAACTTCTCCTTATAGCAATCAAAGCTTCCACTATACATCAAAACAAAAGATCAAATTTTGAAAACCAAAAACTGAAAAATAAGCAAATGGGGTTCTTTTTTTTTTGTTTACCTTCATGATTCCTAGCTTCATATGAAAAACAAAGAAAAGGGTAAAACAGAAGCAAAGAGAGAACAAAAATCAAGAAAATGGAAGCCATTGATGATAAAAAAAAAACAAGAAAGTGAAATCAAATGATTCAACACATATATTAAGCAAACCCCATGAATTTATTTAACATTTTGGTTCATATAAATGATTAAAAATTGTGTCTTTTTTCAGTCAAAAACTTTAAAAAAAAAGTGAGAGAGTGTAAAGGAAAAGAAACAGGTTCTTTATCAGTCTGTCTATTTTGTTGGTATTTGTACCAACTCTGTTTCTCCTTTTGCTTTATCTGAGTTTGTTTGTGTTTTTTTTTTCAAATTTTTTTTTACTATTTTTTTTGTACTGTGTTTTTGGTGTAAGAGAATCAGGTGTGGAGATGATATGAAGAAAATCAGTGAAAGTGAGAGGACTCAGAGAGAGGGAAGAGAGATTTTTTTATTTTTTATTTTTTTTGAAGCTCAGAATTTGAGAGTGACAGCAATATGCCTACTGAGAAAAAAAAAGCAATGGACCAATCTCCTCTCTCCCTCTTTAATTTGCGAACGTTCAAGATTTATATTGAGGTTCGATAAAATTTATTTTCAGATTGTCTTTCATTGAGATAAAGGAAGGTGAATTCTATACTCATGAATTAAATTTGAGATATTTGATTAAGAATGGACGAATACTTATGTGGTACACCTTTCTCTTTTCAAGAAGATCAATTTTTTTTTTCCGGACGATATTAGTATTTAGAGGCAGAACAAAGAATTAAAGTTTATGAGTTTGAAATTCTGGTTATTTCGAGTTATTGAGTTTTAAGTTAGTGATTTGTACATATTCAACAGACTTTCTAAGTCAAATATAAGATTTATATTAAAACTATTGAGTTTGATCGAACTCATTATCTATATTCTCGCTCTAGCATTGTTTGTACAAGAGTTCGACATAATTAAAATGATGACGAAAAGTCTCACATTATACATATTAATGAATTTTCTAAGATCAATACAAGTATTAGAGCCAATTAATGAATTATTTAAGATCGATACAAGTATTAGAGTCCGTTTGGATTGACTAGTTTTTGGCTAATTTTTATCATTTCTTGCCTGAAATTTACTTATTTAGAAATAGTTTATAAATTCATCCAAACACTAAAAAGGACTTAAATGTTATTTTGATTTTCTGTTTTTTTTTAAAAAAAATTAAAATAAATCAATCTAAATAGACTCTTAGACTAAAATATTGAGTTCAGTCGAACTCATAACCAATATTCTAGCTTTATTCTAATTTATACTGAAATTCAACTAAATTCAAATTGACACGATAAAGGAGCCCCTATTTTTTTAATCAAAGACGATAACATACTCAAAATTTAAATTTAAAATTCTAATTAAAAATGAATAAATATTTTTCTTCGCTTTTCACCATAATATTTACCATAAAAAGAAAAAATCATTACTTGTTTATTTATAGGAAACAAGTAAAGGGAAAAAGAAGAAAATGTGTGAAGGATTTTTGTGGATTTATTGCAAGAAAAAAGAGAAAACACACTGTTTGGTTCTGCAAGTACTACTATACTACTCTATATATAATTTTGTTCTTTCTGATAGTCTACTAAGAAAAGACTTGACAATAGTATATAATTATTAAACCTATATTTCCTTTTCCAATGTTTAATACTCTTAATTTATTTTATTTATTGTTTCAAGTTTATTTTGAATTTTTGGTGAAACTAATAAATGGTAAGTTGTAACAACCATTATAGTTCATTACTGTAATTTAACTTATTATAGAAAGTTATATACTCCCTCCTTTCCATTTGTTTATCATTTTTAATTTGATACGGAATTTAAAAACTAAAAAAATTATAATTTTAAATTAAATATATATCAAATACTTTTTGATCTTATAATCTAAAACATGTCATGTAGAAAGTTGAAATCAAAAAGTTATCGAAAAAGAAAATAAATATTCTTTTTGAAGTAAACTAAACAAAGTATGACAAACAAATTGAAACAGAAAGAATATATATAAGTGTCACCTTAATAAAATTATACCCTTTAAAAATTCGATAGATAAAATGTGTAGTTTACTAAATTATTTTAATTTGATAAATATCTCTTAAAAATTGAACAATATTAAGAAGAAAGAATATAAAGATATAGTTGAAAAAATGTAGTACTCATCTTTGTCTTGACTTTCTAAAGTGGCACTTGTTTTAGAATATTTTTTTTTTACTAAAATAATATTTATTTGAAATGAAGGAAGTGTATACATATTTTATTTATTTTTTTGAATAGAAATGAAGGAAGTGTATACATATTGCTTATTAACTCACCATTAAAGATTTAGGTGAATTATTCCGATTTAAGTTTGAGGTTATATTTATTCTTGGTTTGATTGTAGGTATTAGGTAAAACAAGTGTTAAGATTGTGATTATAATCTAAATAACGTATTTATGTAGAATCTCATGATTATAAAATGATCCTAGATGGTTAATTAGAAATTTTGGAGTTCAAGCCATGTGAATAGGAAAAAAACTCTAATAAAAAACGCTCTTCTTTTTTATCGATTTTATGCAACATGAATTCAAATTGTGAGGGAGTATAGCGAATATCAAACACCACTCGAATGGAATAAAGTTAATCCTTGATTGGTTTAATTACTTGATAAAAATAAAACACTTTAAAAAGTTGTTGATATGACAAAATTTCATAAGTTAGTCAGAATAAAGTAATCCTCTTTGTAGGTGTAGTACTTTATTTACATGGATTTAGTTATACATTCATGATTAAGGCTAATTAGGTATAATTGCTTATACTGTTTCTGTCATTATACAAAATTAGAAATATTCTCTTTTCAAGAAATTTTTATCACTTTTTTTTTCTTTAATATATGCTCTATTGAATAGTTAGTCAACAATAGGCTATTAGGGTCTTTGGTAGGTGGGATAAATTTATATCATTAATTAAATATTGTATAAATTTATTTTAAATCTAATTCTAGAATGTTTTATTTTATTTTATCAAATTTGAAATTATTGTATCTCAATTCGTAGGTAAATGAGATAAATTTGTCGATTTTGTACAATAAAATTCCTTTTTTTTAGTTTATTATCTAGTGTCTAATATTTATTTTAGTATATAGCTAACTTATATTTATGCTTGAAATTCTATTTTGTTATTTCTTTTGGTGCTATAAATTTGTAGCCTTTTACGATCGAGTCAATTCATATTGGATAGTTTGTGTAATAAGAATTAACAATTTTGAAATAAAATGTGATATTATTTTTCTCATATACATAATTGAATTTTCACTTTCGAAATTAATAATTTTGGGGTCGGTATAGTCTTAATTTTGAAATATTGTGTCTTTTCAATGGTATTACTCAATTTATTCACATATTGACAAGAAGTAGAAGTTTTTATTTTTATTTTTTTAACAAAAAAAAGTAAAAGAAAAAGGGGAAAAGACTATTAGTTTATCACTAGGAGAACTCAATTAATGATAAGCTTATCAAAAGCAAGTTATAATAGAAGCCATTAATTAAAAAAATCATCATTTTTTGAGTTTCTTTTCTCATAGGAAAAGTATGTATTTTAAAGTAAAAAAGAGTGAGGAAGTGAAAAGAGAAGTAAACAAATTAACCCAATTCGCTTAAGGTGTCATGTGCATTACTTCTTCAAAAAATTGCCAGTCCTTCTTTATGATTCGTCCTCATCGGTCCACCCTCCATCATTCAACATCTTGGGTGATGTTTGCTTCCTAATCGTCACTATACTGAGAGAATAATCGGATCTGATACATATATTTGTCACAATTTAAACTCATGACATGTATTGTTTGTTTTCGCCCAATTGATCTCATGAATTTGTCCTTAGGCATTGTCGAGTCCAAAAACAATAGACTTTCTCCTTCAGTGGCAGACGCTTGAACATACAATCTTAAGGAATTTTTGCAACCCCACACAACCTTAAGAAATGTTGAACCTCTATATACAATGTAATTTTCCAGCGAAGGGGTGTCGCTTGACACCCCTAGGCCAAGGGTGGGTCCGCCCCTGTTATCCTTTGTCTAAGATGATATGTGTCTCTCTGCTTTGAAAGTTTGTCGGTCTAGAAATTTATTAGCTTTTCTTTGACCTGCTCTCGTCAACCCGCCTTTCAACACCAGTCACATATTCATATTACTTATGTTTTAATTAACACATTACGAAAAAAAAAAGACATTTGATTTTCTTGATTATAGGGACGATATTTAATTATCTACCAGTTTTTTTTATCAACTTAAACATTTAATTAAAATTGCAAGGGTAATTTTTTTTTATTTTAAAGTAATTACTGACTTTTAATTTTCTAATATTTGGGATGAAAAAGTGGCAATAAAAAATTACTAATACACATGAGAGTTTATGTTCAATAGTTGTATTTCATTATTGGAGTAAGTCAATTTCTCAAGATTTTGGAGATTTTTTTTTTCAACAGAAAAAAACTATAAAAGGAAACAATTTTCCAACAAACAAATATCCTTGTCCTTCTCAAATATCTATTTTTCATTAGTTCCCATGTGGAGTCTGACAAGGATAATGTATACGCAGTTTTATCTCTATCTTATGAAAATAAATAGATTATTATAGTTGATAGATTCTCGGCTCAAGTAAAATCTATTTTATATTAATTAGTGGTGTGAAATTAACAGTTAACTAGCATGTACAACTGAGATTATTGTAGAAATCTATAAACTTCAAGTATTGATTTCGCCTTTAATACAAAAACTAAGCAAAACTATTGAATTCGTCAAAATACATAGCTAATACTATAACTTCGCTCCTAAATGTAATGCCATAATATATTAACTTAAGATCGTTATAGCTGATTCTCGATATGAGAAAGTTTAGCATGTTGAGTAGGATAAAGGTATAATTTTTTTGTAAAAAACAAAAGGTTAAAAGAGAAATATCTATTGGATCAAAAATCCAAATACTCAACAACATGCAAATTATTCCAAACTGATAAAATTCCAACTTTTTTGTCCCTTCAAACTCCTAAAACACACACACAAAAAAAAAAGTAAAGGAATTTGATCTCTTTTTTCTTCTTCTTCTTCTTCTTATTTTCAAATAGAGTTCATAGAATGTGGGGAATATTCCCAACCCTCTCAACTAGCATAGCACACTTGTTTTCCTCCACTAGATTATAAAAGAATTTATGTCATAATTCAAGTTATCGGTCTAAACAAATTTCACAAATTTATTTCTTGAGTTACGCTATTATTGAGATTGAAATTAGATGTATCATGTGAACTTGTGTTATATTTTATAAAAGAAAAAACATTTTTCTCTCAGTTCAATATGAGATTCGCCTATACTTCTTCATAACTTTGTAACACAAGAAGTCTATTCATTTATTATTGAGGCTAAAAATGCATGTACCTTATGAATTAATTTGTGATGTCTTATAAAATTCTTTATTTTACTACTATTTCATTCCAAAATGATTTATCTAAGGTGTGTTGTGCATCACTTATAGACTATAGTTGATGAGCTTTTTAAAAAAATGAGTTTCTTTATTTTCTTTTTTTAAAAAGTTTATTGGGAGTACAATTACTATAGTGTGATATTAAAGTACAAATCTTTATCGAATAAATTCCTCCAAAGAGGACCACGGTTTTAGAATATTTAATCTTTTAGAAGATTTTTTTTTATATCATTTATTTTCATTTGTCAACTATTCTTTATCCACTACACCTTTTTTTAATTAAAAAAATGTTTGTTCTATAATTAATCATAATAAAATTAATATTCCTTTAAATTTCTTGTACTTTTAGAGAATCTTGCTGGTAATTTTGTAAAGTTGCAGCAACACATAAAAGTGCAAATTTACGAGATTTGATTCTAAAAAAAAGTTTTGAAAAATAGGAGAAATTGAAAAAATTACAAAAAGAATATTAATTTCAAACTATATATTTTTCTTAGCCAAAGAATGATAGATTTGATAAGAAGGATAATGTTGCTTCAACACTAACAAGCATGTTACTTTTAAATTAGAAATCTCGATTTTAAGTTTCGATTCTAAAAAAAAACTATGTGGTTGGGACTTGAGAGTATTTTTCTAGTGAGATGTATGCGGCGTGTTTGAATTATTATGGATGCATGAAGAAAAAATACATGTTGCTCCAAAATCATATATTTTTGTTAATAAACAATAATTTATTGATTAATCTTGTTCCCTTTAGAATATTGACTTGAATAAAATAAGGTGGCAAAAACTAAATGGACAAATTAAAAGTAGAGCAACTTTCACATATAGCAAACACAAACTTTATATTTGTATGATATAGCAAAGTTTGCATAATTGCGTTCCATAGCAAACATAAATATGTATATTTCGCTATACATATACAAAAAAAAAACAGTTGTATAATCTGATTTGGTATACATATACAAAAAGATCAATTGTATAAAGTGAGAAAGGCGAGTGAGCGAGCGAGATCTGGGAGAGTGGCGAGCGAGATCTGGGAGAGGGGAGAGAGGGGAACGAAAATATATGTATATATACAATTTTCACACATTTTATACATTTGCGTTTTTGTATAAAGTGAGAGAGGCGAGTGAGAGAGCGAGATATGGGAGAGTAGCGAGTGAGATCTGGGAGAGGGGAACGAAAATATATGTATATATACAATTTTCTCTCGGTTTATACAAACACAAACGCATTTTATACAATTTGCGTTTTTTGTATAAAGTGAGAGAGCGAGATCTGGGAGAGTGACGAGCGAGATCTGGGAGAAGGGAGAGAGGGGAACGAAAATATATGTATATATATATACAATTTTCTCTATCTTTATACAAACACAAACGCACTTTATACACTTGCGTTTGTATAATAAACGAGAGAGGCGAGGGAGAGAACAAGAGTGGCGAACGAGATTTACCAGTAGAGAGGTGAAATAACAACAGTTTGTTATGAGGTACAATTAAATCAAACTATATTTATAGCATTTAATTTGAATTAATAATTTGCTATTATATACGATTTTCCCTTAAAAGTAACCAAAGAAACCAATCAAAATCCAAGAATTTGAGAAGGATAAAGTAAATTCAACCTTTTGGCTCCTAAAGCCTCTTAAAAGTCGCAAGTATTCAACTTAAAAGATATGTTCTTATCAACATTTTAGTTTCATAAAGATAAGAAGTATATATATTCCTTAATTCTTCAACTAAAATAATTAGGGCGGAGCTAGAATCTTGCATATAGGTTCGGTCGAATTTAGTAACTTTTGCTCAAATTGAATATCTGTATTAAGAAATTTATTAAATATTTATCAATATTAAGTTTAAAACTCAATTACTAACATTTGGTACTCATAATATTCCATTTAACAATTACTAGTTTTTATATTTTTCTTCCATCTCATACTTCATGTATGAATTTGACTTTGAGAACTTGTCCCTACTTGTAAACAACTTTCCTTTTTTTAATTTCTTTCGAGATATTTGTTTTGAAATCTAATTAATTTATATTCAAATAGAAAAGTTTCATTTTAAGGATGAAATACTTTTTGTCTAAGGCAACTCAATTCTCATGACTCAACCAATTACTAGCTTTTCACTTTTCTTCCATTTCGTACTAAAAACACATGAATTTTTGGAGAAAATTTCTCAAAAAAGAGGTCAGTAGGAAATGGAGTTGGCAAGCGATTCACCAATAGACATTGTGTTGGGAATCCTATATTTCCACCATACCAATTCACGTGTTTAATAATAAAATTCAAGTTTTTTTTTTATCAAGAATAACAAAATACTTATCGCCCCATTTAAAGAACTTATGTCATCATCCTTCCAATCTCAATATAATAATCTCTTAGTATTTATTTACTTTTGGTTCAATGATAACTTTGGAAACTAGAAAATAAATTTACCACACCAATTGATTGACATGATGATGTAACTACTTACTAGTGCTAAATTTTCAGTTTATTATGTGGAGACAAACCAAAAATATGAGTTGTCTGTAAAAATCTAAAATGACTAGTATTTCTTTTACAGTAAAGTAATTTATTTAATTTATTGAGTTCGAAATTTATCTTTTTAATTATTTAGTAAGATTTTTAACACATATAATATTTAAGTTGATATTACTAAAATTGAATAAACCCGTGAATATTAATCCATATCTCATAATCTTTGGAAAATATTAAAAACGAACAACGAGAATTGAAAAGGATCATATAGAATTATAGTGAGATAAATAAGATCTCTATATCTTAACTAAAAAATTTAAGTTGAAGCTCTGAATATTGAAAAAAGAAAGAACTGACTGAAAACACTTTTCCTTTTAATAACTTTATGTGACATAAATCAATATTAATCTAAGTGTTAATACCGATATTGAAGAAAAAATATAATTAATTACTACTAAAAAACTTGTAAAAAGTACACACAATTATTAAAATATTTAGGAACACTTAAATAATAGTGTATGGGAATTGCCAAAAATCCAAATCTTTGTTGGAATTCGTTTATTCTTCTTATTCTTCCAACTAGGAGAAGAAATTGATTCCTCCACGTTAGATGTTTGCTTTATCTAAAGTCCAAAATGTGAGAGAATAATTTCCTCCGTTCGTTTCAAATTATCTGTTTGTTCGTATTTTCATAATTTATTTAATAAAATAGTGTAATTAGTTTCTTTTTAAACTATTTGACTCTTACTGATATTTTAAGATATAATTTTCTTTATTGAATATTTTACTCGATTGGATTTTAAATTATTTGTCATATTTTTTACACATTCTCTAAGAAAATAGTGTAATTAGGAAGGACTTTAATTATTTATTGTTATTGATATTTTAAGACATTGAATATTTGTTTTAGTTATGTGTAGTCTTCAAAAATAATTACTACTCAAAGTAAAATAAGAAAAAATAAATAGTTTTGTGTCAAATTTTTAAAATAATAAATAATTTGAAATAGTAATTATTTTTTAAAAACACGATAAATAATTTGAGACGATGAAAGTAAACTTTAAAAAATAGAGGGGCTAAAATATAAAGTCCATAAAGTTAATTGGGAATAGTGTTTGAAAAAAGAAAAAGGCATTCACCCGTGCCTTCACATTTTCAGTCTTTTTGCAGTTTGCCCCCACTTTTTATATCAATTGCTTTTTTAGTAGCTTAATTTACTTTTTCATAAATATTACTACTATATTTATATTTTTTACCAAAGTGTTTCCCTTTTTAAAACTTTTCACTTTTTCCTAGCTTTTGGATAAGATTATATAAAAGACACTATGCAAATTGTTTTACAAAAAAACAATTAGTATGTAATAGATTACGCAAATATTGCATGTAGTTTGATTCATAGTATTTTACGATTCCTATTCGTTCCAATTTTATGTCGCGCTAGAATGATAGTAGTTGTCTAGTCTCATCCGAAAGTTTAATCTCCTTACTTCTTACTATTGTTTTTACTTTTTACCTAGTTGGCTCCTTCTAATCTTTAATCGCTCTAAAGGCCAACGATAGACAATAACCGCATGCCCTCACCCCATCTTACAACTTTATCGTATTGTGCTTCTTCAAAAAGCAACTCTTCTCAAAATCTACTCAAACAATTATTACTATACCCCTATTAGTATCTCATGTACTTCTCTTCATGTGACATAATATTTGTGTGGCGATAAAAAATTAAATATCCTCATTGGTCTATAGTGCTTTTTTGGGCAAGAGTTCATGGGCTCTACCTAGTCCAGCCCATCCAAGAATTGAGATTGAACTCCTCAAGCCCATGAAGCTAAACTGTTATTTTTGGGCTTGCAGTAGAAATGGCCCGATGACTTTATTGGGCCTTGATACACTCAAACGAATAGATTCCGGCCCATTCACATCGTCTTGCTATAAACGAACAATGTGGCAACTTGAAAATGTGCTTTCCGATGTTTACATCAAATTATATTAAATCATGTCATAGTTAACTAATAAATTAAAGTGAGACATTATGTTTAAGTTTCATATAACTGTAGTTCAAACATTGTTGTCTCACTTCAAACATACATGACCGAGGTTCAATTATATTTGTCAAATTTTACACGACACAAATTTAAATTAATCGAAATAAAAAATATATATTGGACATTGGTGGTCCAAGGAGGGCCCCTTTCCAAACAAAAATGGGAACGTTATTAAAGTGAGATTTACACTATTGTTGTGCAAGTGATAATGATTGATGTGGACAAACTAAAAATCACTAATAATTATACCTTTTTTCTTCTATATCTACACATTTTAGTGACTAATAAAACCCAAAAATGTTAAACAAGACAAATTATGTGTGCACTAGTTGCTAGAAAGGGATTATCCAAATATATAATTTTTGTTTTTCAATTTTATACTCGAGATTAGTGGAATCTGATTAAATTTGAATTTATACCAACTCAATTTTAGTTATTGCATTGCTGGAAGGGTTATTTGTCCATTTGATTTCTATTTATTTTGATAATATCAGAATTCATTAAGGATTGATTGAGTTAAATTGAATATTTTTTTTTTGTGTATGAAGCACGGAAAAATCCACCTTATTTATGCTTCGCACAGCAACTTGCCCGTTCCGTACGGATATTGATTGGTCTTGGTTTGACATGGTTTACGCGTTACTGGTTCTCGGAAGAATTAATATCTCCATTAGCTAAACCCTTTCTTACCCTGCCTTTGGATTCATATTTTGTTCGTACACAATCAACGGAGGCCTTCCCGACATATGTTGCAACGTGGAAGAGTGGAACTTCTAATAACAGAAACGAGTATTATTATAATGAATAAACTCAAGTTTAACATAATCTTTTTATCTATATAAATTATAAGGCAATTAATTAGCCAACAAATCAAAGCATAACATTATGAATAAATTTGTTATTATTGATCAATTAAGACATTCAAATGGCTCATCAATGTTGATTATATATATGGTAAATGATTCATTAGAGTGAATATTCAGTAGTTGATTCGATATTCCCAAAATTTGATTTCGATAATTTGAATAATCACTAATTAAAAATAAATATCAAATATCGAACTTACAATTCATTAAAAGTGGACGTTCAATACTTAGTTTGGTGTTTCTAAAATCTGATTTCGTTAATTTTGATAATCCCTAATTAAAGTAGATATCAAATATCGAACTTATAATTCCTTACGAGTAGACGTTCAACATTTCCAAAGTTTGATTCAATTATTTCGATAATTGGTTATTAAAAGTATATATTAAATACTATTCTTAAAATTTAATTTCGGTAATCTTGATAATCGATAATTAAAAGTAGATACGAAATATTAAACATACATTCATTAGAGGTGAATGTTCAATATTCATTAATTTGATATTTTCAAAGTTCAATTTCAATAATCTCGATAAACAATAATTAAAAATATATACTAATTAAATACCAAACTTTTAAAGTTCGATTTGGTACCATAATCAAATTTCAATTTTATGAGTAATAATAATAGATAAAAAAATAATTTATTTTTATATTTATAGAAAAAGTTAGATGACGGCACGTAATCCATTTGGCCCACATAGATTTTTCCCTCCTATTTAAACCGCCTTTAACAAATTCCCAAAAATTTCCGCCGCCGTATCTCCGGTTATCATCCGCCATCGCCGCCGATTCCGCCGCCGTTTTCTTCCTTCAGTCGCCGTCCGTACACGTATTCTTCTTCTACTTTTTTCTCTTTCCGCACAAAAAAATCGAAGAAAAAATAAATTAATTAAATTATCCAAAAAAACAAATGAATTCCGGAAGCTCCGATTATCGCGGTAGAATCGCCACGATGAAGAAATTCAGATAAAATCAAGCATTATGGTGAAGAAATTCAAAAAAAAAATGCATTCTATTTGTTGTGACACAGACGTGGCTGATCGGAGTACGGCGTCAGCATTGCCGGCGACTAATAATATACCTTTATCTAAGTTCCTGGATATGCATCCACCGCGATCTCCTCCTCATTCCAAATCACGCGCCACCGCAAATAACAACGCGGAAGTTGATTATTCTGGTGATGAATTTCATTCGGCGAGGATGAATGATTTTGCAGGGAATGACATTTCTGGAATTTTATACAAATGGGTGAATTACGGTAAAGGATGGAGACCTCGATGGTTCGTTTTACGTGATGGAGTTCTTTCGTATTACAAAATCAATGGACGGCATAAGATTGTGACGAATTCGGAGACGGAGAAAGGATCGATGATCATCGGAGAAAAGTCGTTTCGCCGGATTAATACTTCGTCAAGCACATCTTCGAAATCTCATCGGCGAAAACCTTGCGGAGAAATTCACCTCAAGGTATCTTACATTTCCTCATTTCGAAGCCTTTTTTAGAATAATTTTAGTTATAATTAATTGTATGACAAGTTCTTTTTTTTTGAGTGTAATTAAGCATCCCAACAAAATCATCTCGTGGCTATTGAGAACTAATTTAATAAGATGGTTTTATTTCTCAATGTTTTTGTGAAATTTTATTTAAAATAAAGCTTTTTCTCTGCATTTATCCATATTGTATAAAAAAAGTTGTAACTTTCTTGTAGACAATGTTTAAAATTTTCAAAAATAGTTACCTTTTAAAGTCACTTGTATGTTGTGTAATGCTCTCCATTTCGCATTATTTCGTTGTTGTTATTGCTCCCATATCTGTATCTCTTTTTTCAAATTGTTTGGCATGCTTTATGTAAGTCGGGGGTCTATTAGAAACAACCTCTCTATTTCTATGAGGTAGTGGTAAGGTCTACGTACAGTTGTACACGCTACCCTCCCTAGACCACTTGTGGGATTACACTGGGTGTGTTGATGTAGTTACCTTTTAGAGTCACTTTTTTTTTGAAATTAGTGAATTTTCAATTATTACCTTAGTACTTATGTCCAAATCAAATGGGACAACTAAATGGAATGGAGCGAAGGGAGTGATTGATTAAGTAGTGTGTTGGTAGAAACTTCACAATTACTGTTTGAAGTTAAATAGTTGAAATGGATTTGAAATTTTGAAAGAATTAGGTGTGTGTCATATTCTCTTTTGGGGACGTTGAATATAAGATGTGCCGTATAAACTGAGATAATGGGTGTACATTATGCTCGCAAGTAGCAGCTGTGCCCTAGTGGTTAGTAGTGGAAGGCCTATTGGTAGAACAATGTACTGTATCTGAAGTTTTGTTCAACATTTCTGTGACTGTTCTAGTGGGGCTCTTTATTTCATGATGTTAGTGTGCCATATAAAATATCAATTTGTAACACAGATGTTTGTTTTATTTGTCTGACTGTTTTGATTTCGGAGTTGGATATTCTACTAACAAATTAGTGTTTTTATAGGTCTCGTCAATAGAAAGTCGATCAGATGACCGGAGGTTTTCTATAAGTACTGGGGCAAAGAGGTTGCATTTGAGGGCAGAAACAAAGGAGGACCGACGTATTTGGTTGGAGGCATTGACTGCGGCAGTAAAGTTGTTTCCAAAATGCGATCCTGTTCTTGATGTTCAAATGAATGAGAATGTGTCTGTGTCAACTGAAAAGTTGAGGCAACGACTCTTGGAGGAAGGTGTAAGTGAGGTCGTGATTCGGGACAGTGAGCATATTATGAGAAATGAATTTGTAGCATTGCATAGTCATCTCCAGCAGGTGAAGCGGAAGCAGATGCTACTGCTTGATAAATTGGGGCAGTTGGAGGTATGACCTGCCACAAAATGACACATTTCTGCTATTCCTTTTGCAACTTCCACTTGCTAATCATTTCATAAGTTTTTGTTTTAGAAAATGACACTTCTGGACTCAAATAGTGATTGAATGAAGTTCTGCAGATGTCAAAAGGCTTAGGAAGATGTGAAATGCTAGGCAGCTCTTATTCGCACTAGTGCTTCTCATAGCATAGTATAGCCTTTACGAAATGTTATGTAGGAAAAAATCTTATCTAATTGCACTATGAAGCAAAAATCATTCATTTCAGTCTACACCAAAATGGAGAACTACGATTTGGCTTGAACTGCATAAATGATTCACTTGAAGAATCTCCTCAATGAGAACAATCTTATAACATTTTTTGAATTCTATTATTTTTTGTCTGAAACCAAAAAAGAGAACTTCAATTTCATAGTGAGAGTCTAGTCGATGAGAGATTACTGTACATTTACACTCAATTGAGTTGAACTAGTCTTAGGAGTTTCTTTCTTGAGTTTGCAGCATATTGTAAGAAATTCCTATGCCTCACTACTCATGTTGAATCTCCATTCTAGCTGACTTAGCCAATTAACTGATGAATGTGGTTTGTGCTTGATTCTGCCTTAATAAGAAAGCTGGTGATCATCAATTCATCAGGGCGTGTATTTGTTTACATGCTAGACGGGAAGAATTAAGTAAACAGTTCTGCATCCATTGACGAGCTTGCAGTGCAACAAGATGGATTGTATGTCATGTTCTATTTAGTATGGATTCCTCATGAGAGTTTGTTTTTGAGTAATATTAGGTAGAGCACTTCAGAAGTTACCAGCATTGGAGTACTTACACTGTTAGTTTCGTGAATAGTTATAGAATGGAATAGAGAAGAATATTGCAGTCATGATAATTACTTGTCATAATTAGGGAAAAGTGAGAAAAGAACAGGAAGACAGGAGAGTAAATCTTGGCATTAAAGTGAAAGAGATTGCAGTGACCGGAACAGTTAGAAGAGAGAGAATCAGAAAAAGACGTTGAAAGATCAGCTGAAGGAAATGCGAGAGTGGAAAGTGTAGGACTTACTATTTTCAAAATGCAGGAGTAATAATGAACCATGGAATGGAGGAAAGCTGTTGATACTCTATTCCGAATCAATCATTCATTCATCTCGAATTACTAAATGATGTAACAACCTTCTATAATGGACTAAAAGTTACTAAAATTTGAATTGTATTGCATGAGAAATTATCAGGTGCCAGATTTGATTATATCTCTTCAGAAAAATGGAAAAGCTTTTCTCCATCTAATAAAATGAAGAAAGCACGGTTAGGAAGTTATTTAGAACATACTATCTTTTTCATGACTCACTAGATTTTTGTCAGAATAATGTCTGCTTTTGTTGTGTACTGCCACTATTACTGCAATTTAAGTAACAAAAACTTCTATGCATTTCACGTTCAACTAGCATTACTAAACAGCAGATCCCAAATAAACAACACGAGCATATATTTTATTTCTTTATGCCCCAAAATGTTTCTGCTTCTATATATATAGTAATGCCAGTTGAGGTTGTTTTCATTTGATTCCATTTCTGGATCCTGATTTAGGTGTCTATCTGAAAGCCTATAATTCCTTAGCTGAATTCTACTTAGTTGAGCCTCAGAGTCACTCACGTATGAGACTCACGTGCTTTATGATATACTAAAACTGCTCTTAATCTGCTCACCCACAGACAGAAAAAGTTGACCTCGAGAACACTCTCATTGATGAGGGTCACAGACAGGCAAGAGATCGTCAAACTTATTCTGAAGCATCTCTGGACAAATTTAGAGGTATGCATGTTTATAAGTTATTTCTCTTCGATGCGGTGCAACTGTTTCAGCTTTACTGATGGTATTTTTAATTTATATCTCCTAAAATAATAATGCCAATAATTGTAGTACAAAGCTTCCCCATTTCTTATCTTTTTCTCATCATTTTATATCTCAAAATTCATATGTCCCAGAATTTAAGGAATCCAAAGTTAAAAGGAAGGTGGCACCACCTGCTTCCTAAGGGTCTTTTAATTTCACTGGCTGAAAGATAATTCATGTGCATCAGCAAAGGTCTAACAGTTTTGTTCTAGGCATCTAATAACCAACCCACCACTTTGCATTATCTAGATCTAAATAATCAGTCAAGATATGATATATTTGCCATATCTTTGAGCAACTGAAATGTTTTGCATAAACAAAAAAGCCAGCTTGCATGCACTTCGATAACGATCGAGTACCTGCTACTTTCTACCTGCATAGCTCTTGGGTTACTCGACTTATTAAAGTTTCGACAGATAGAAAGATTTCATTTAGTGTCACGTCTTCTGGGGATTTAAACCTTGGTTACCATGATAGTTTCACAAACTTTTTGGTCTCTGGTCCATCTCTTTGGGGCATGGCTCCACCTTGCTTTGTAGAAAACGCTTAACTATGTTACAAAAATGAATTTGGTAGGACATGCTTAAAGAACCTCTTATACTATGGGGAATATGTCTAAAATACTCATGAGAGAACAATTACTAATTTTCAATATTTATGTAACGAGAACAGATTTTGGAAAATTAACACTGAAAATGATATAAAATAATTGCTACGCTTTGCTCAACTGTCAATACGAGAATTTCTTATTGTTGTTATTGTTTTCAAGTCAACTGATAAAAACACAAGGTCTCTACTACCAGGGAGATTCTCAAAACCAAACTTCCATGAACAATTTCATTGTGTAGGCAACTCACCGGATTCTAATATTATGTTTATGAATGATCATGTAACAAGGGGATACACTGACTGATTATGCAGACACTTTTAGTTGATTGCATTCAAAAAACTGCACTTACCTTAGCCTAATCGCATTGAGTCTAGATATTTTAGGCCTTCAATAAAGTTAAGATTGAATAAAACTTTAGTTTGTAACAACAAAATTCAACAGTGTTCCTGTTGATACTCTCATCAGATTTGAAAATAAGGAGGATCTTGTCCTATGCCTCACGAGTTTCCTGCTCCTTTTCTTTTCTGATGGAATCTTAAATGTTTTAGGTAAATGACATGGAAGATGTGAATGGTTATTTTTCATTAAGTAGTAAACTGTTACTCCTTTGAATGGACCATATATTAATTTTGTAGAGAACTCGTGTGCTTGGTAGTCCGTGATGATTAAATAAACCAAGGTTTTGACATGGCTGCATTTTTTGTAAAATTGAGATTATTTCGTTTCCTTTCTTACAAGAGAGAGGGACCCGTAGGACTTATTTATTGGGGGGGAATGGAAAGCCGGAACTTTATTGATGGGAGATTTTCATCCTCTTTCTGCCATTCGGAAGAAGTTTTCTATAGAAGAAAAGTCTGTTACGAGTAAGTGGAGAGAAAGATCTCCAACGATCCTTATCTCATTCGTGGAGAGGAAAGATCTCCAACGATCCTTATCTCATTCCATTCGAGTGGCTCAACCAGTAACCATCAGTTAATATGCTTTTCCAAAAATAAAAGTTAAAATTTTTAAAAAGCTACTTATTGTAAGTTGAATTTTTTTAAAAAAAATAAAATTCAAGATGACAATTTATACATTTGAAAATCTTTGTTAAAGTTGGTTACCTCATATTTAAAAGCAAAGTTGAAAGGTTGAAGATGTAAATTAGGATTCGAACTGGTTTAGCAATTTAGAAATGGTGAACTCTAGATTGGTTTATTACCCGGATTTCTTTTGTAAATGGTTTGATCATTGTTTCATTCTTACATTTACCATTTTTGCTGATGGGACTACTCTTGAATAAATTATTAAATGAATCATTTCGAGGAAGTTTTCTAACTAGATTTCTTTCTTCTTCTAGTATTTCTAGGAGGAAGTGCAAGTGGATCTGACAACGAAGAGGATGATTCTGATGATGAAGTAGATGCTGATAGCTCGTTTTATGATGCTAAAGATGTTCTTTCTTCGAGTTCCACAAGAAGCACCGATTCTGATGATGAAAGATTATCATTTGATTCTGCGACTGTAGAGTTTCATCCTGCTGAAGATGGTCTTGGTTCTGGTACAAGATTTGCTACATCTGACTATCCTTTTGTGAAGCGAAGGAAGAAATTACCAGAACCACATGAGAAGGAAAAGGGAGTAGGCCTTTGGTCAATGATCAAAGATAACATCGGCAAGGATTTAACTAAAGTTTGTTTGCCAGTGTTCTTCAATGAGCCACTCTCTTCTTTGCAGAGATGCTTTGAAGAATTTGAATATTCTTACCTTCTTGACCAAGCATATGAATGGGGAAAAACGGTAATAATTTTCTGGGCTTTGTCTCTATGTTTCATCTTCATTTGTTGCTTCCAAGCATTGATTAGGCATCATATATATGACTATAGCTGATGCCATGCAGCTCCAAGACTAATAAATTTTTTGAGAAATTTGTAATAAATGAATGTTTGAGTTTCTCTTTTCCCCTTTGTTTCAGGATCCCTCATATTTTCTTCAGTATACTCATGATAGTCGTTTCTGTCTTTCCATTATTGCCTCTTTTTTTTCTGTGTATTTATTTAGGAAGAATCTGAAAGCTTTGATAAAATGTACTGATGACGAAAAATTAACAACAGTGTTCATCTTGTGTTAAATTTAAATTTTCAACATGTGAAAAGGCATATTCTTTAATGCCTGCAATTTGTAGAAAGATAAAGATTAGGCCTAGGTGTCATATCTTTATAGTATTTGATACCTTTCTCTTAACTGTTTTTCTAATTATTATCATTAGATTAACAAATCAGGATTTATTGACTCGTATTCCGAAGGTACTTCAGTAAGCAATAACTCTGTAAATGCCTTCTCTTTTTGGATTTCTGTCATCTGTGATGCATGGCATTCTTTGCCTTCTCTTCCCTATGAAAATATACCACCTTTGTTCACAAAACTTTGTAGGGAAATAGCATTATGAGGATTCTTAGCGTTGCAGCATTTGCGGTATCCGGATATGCTTCAACTGATGGAAGGATGTTCAAGCCATTTAATCCATTATTAGGCGAGACATATGAAGCCGATTACCCAGACAAGGGGTTGCATTTCATCTCGGAAAAGGTAGTCCTAAAAGCAGCTGGTTTTAAATGGTCCCTTTTCCTTATTCTAGATCAATGTCTATTGCTTAATGTTCTTCCAGTTAGACTTACTATGCACACGTAGAAACATGCATAGGGCAAAAATGTAGTGAGAAACTATTCTGCAACTTTTACCGGTTCGTTCTGAATTTTTATCTTTCAAACCTTCATGAATGGCAATATGCTTATTATTTGAAACACAAACAGGCACCAATTACTACCAGCATTAAACACTTATAAGCGAAATACTTCGGACGTCGTAAGATTGATATGCAATCCTTGACCTATTTGCATGTATGTTTCACTTTATAGTCACATATTTCTAAGTTTTGACAGTCAAGAAACAAATTACCCCTCATACAAAAATTTGGTAAAGAAAAGAACACGGCTAGGCTATGTAATACGATCTCTGCAACTTGACTTTTATTATCTTCTTGTTCCTGCTTGTTTAATAACATATTTCTTGGTGACATAGGTTAGTCATCATCCCATGATTCTTGCATGTCACTGCCAGGGTCGAGGTTGGAAATTTTGGGGAGATACAAATTTAAAAAGTAAATTTTGGGGTCGATCAATCCAACTTGACCCTGTTGGTGCCCTTACCGTGGAGTTCGATGATGGAGAGGTTTTTCAGTGGGGCAAGGTATGTGTATTAAATTGAAAATACTGCAACTCCTTTTGGAGAAGTTTGCTGAACCATTTAACTGAATAATCAGGTTACAACTTCCATCTACAACATCATTATAGGAAAGCTCTACTGTGACCACTATGGCACGATGTATATCCGGGGGAATCGAGATTACTCCTGCAAGCTAAAATTTAAGGAGCAGTCTATTGTGGAAAGAAATCCTCACCAGGTGCAGAATCTCCACCTTACTAGTGCTTGCGTTCTTCCCACACCACCGCTTTCTATCAATTAGTGTCCTAGTGATCTTCTGCTGGATGGTAATATCTGAAGGTTATAATCCCTTTTGTGGGGATTTTGGTTAACAAATGCTGCATTACTTTCTTACTCAACGCTAAGTCACTTTAACATTCCCTGTTTTTATAGTATTCTCTCTTCATACGTGGTCTTGGTATTATTTATATCTCTTCTGTATTTGCCATGCTTTTAAATGTACTATCTGTGGACAGCCCATATGGAATCGTCTCATATCAAATTGTCTTTGCAGGTACATGGAGTCATACATGATAAGAGTGGAAAAAGAGTGGCAACAATTAATGGAAAATGGGATGAGAGTTTGCATTACTCTATGGGGGATAATCCGTCAGATGACGTTGGACAAGATTCTGATTCAAAGTCACATTTGATTTGGAAGCGAACCAAACCATCAGATTTCCAAACAAAGTACAATTTAACGCATTTTGCTATCACCCTGAATGAGCTCTCTCCTGACCTTAAGGTAAGGGGATATTATAATTGATAGTTGTCATTGTGTCCTGTTCATCCTTATCTTTCAAATGTATTCTCATATCAATGCTACTATTGTCAATGCAAACAGAAAAAGTTGCCACCAACAGATTCAAGGCTTAGGCCTGATCAAAGGTTTCTTGAAAATGGAGAATATGAAATGGCTGATTCAGAAAAGTTGCGGTTAGAGCAGAGGCAACGTGAGGTAATGGAAATAGTTATTTCTTCATTAGTAACATTCTAATTTGCATGGTTTCATCTATGACTTCTTAGGTTCTTAAATTTTCTCGTCGAAATTTACCATATTAGTGCTTTATGTGTATTAGCTTGAGTTATAATGAGGTAACAAGGTAATTCACATGCTTAAACCTGATTTTATATACGAGACATCCAAATGAATTTCGAAGTTGCTCACTTAATATTCATGTACAAAATCAGTGTTAGAACATGAAAACTTGTATGAATTTTATCAACTCTCGAATCTGTGTTGTATCTCCAAATCTTTAGGCAATTGTTTTTTCATTTTTGTTGGAACATTGACATTTGGAACCAGCAAGAAATAGCCTATAGCAGAAGAAAAAGATATATTTAGGTGATACCTATTAGATGGAATTAAGTTTTAATCATGATAATATTAAATCCAATGTTTGCTAAGTCTTCTATAGGGGTTGTTTGGTTGGTTGGATACACGATAGGAGTAACAGTCGTGGGATAAGATGTTTCTTTGTACTAAAGTGTCGCGGTATAAGCTATCTCATACAGAAGGTGGGATAACTAATCTCATGGGATATCTATATGCATGTAGCAAATATAGACTTTCTAGTGTTAGACAAACATTTCTCTTTCCATAAGATTTTTTAAAATTCTTTTGACATAACATTGCACTAAATGTGCTTAAATGGAGCGACTTTCACATCGCTGACCCTAACTTGCTTGAAATTACGGCATAATTGTTACTACAACAACAAACCTGGTGTAATCCCACGAGTGGGGTTTGAGGAAGGTAAGGTGTATGCATCCTTACCCCTATCTTTATGGGGTAGTCAGGTTGTTTCTGATTGACCCTCGACAACCCTTCTCCTCCTTTTTCCGAGCTTGGGCATAATTTTGTTAATTTGTATATGCAGGCATCAAAGATGCAGGAAAGAGGATGGCAACCAAGGTGGTTTGCTAAACAAAAAGGTAGTGATACATATAAATATAAAGGAGGATATTGGGAAGCTAGACAAACTGGTAAATGGAATTCATGTCCACATATTTTTGGTGAAATATCTCAACACACTTAATTTCACCCCCAATTTATTACTATAAATTACTTTCATTGTTTTATACAAAGCCAAAAATGGAACTGAAATTGATAGATGTAAACTAAAACCACAAAGTTAGATAGATTAAAAAGATTTGAGTCCTACATCCATTGAAATATTTTGTATTTAGAGAAATAAAATATACAATGCCTTTCATGGCTGTTGAATTTTTGATTTTGTAACTGATTATTTCTAATTTTTTTATGTGTGTATATAAATTTTATCTGACATTTTGTTAATAGTTTAACTTAAAAAGGTTATTAGGTGTATAAATTTTGTATTATCTAATGAATATTGTTATGTCTTGACCTAGCTCTTAAGTGTGAAAATATTTTGGTGTAGAATTGCAGTGTATATATAATGTTAAAATTATGATGTTGAGTTTTCTTGACTTTTTCGTATATTTACTTCTCTTATAGTTTAAGAAAAAATCCTAGCTCATTAGAACTATGGAAAGAAAATCAGTGGAAAAGAAAGTCAAATATTTAGTGATATAGTAAGAAAAAGGCAGCCAATGAATTTCATTTATGTCTAATTAATCCTCTCAAGTCTTCATAGGACTCTTGGTCAATTGTCCAAATATGTTAAAATAAATTAATGGAAAATTGTCTAGAAAATTTGAGCTGTAAATTTTGACCTCTTCACTTCATGCAATATAAAATATAAATTATACGTTTTTCTTTTCTTATATAAGTTTTTGAAATATTGATAGTTAAATAATTAAATTTAGTCTCTTACCACGTTAATGGATGTGATCCATCTCTAATCAGAAGTTTAAGGTTCAAGTCATATGAATAGAAACAACGACTTGAATAAGAATTAGTATACTAGAAAACATGTCTCTTATTAGAATAAAAAACATAAATTATTTTCACCAACCACTTCACTTTCATGCAATATAACAAATCTTATTTTCTTAAATTTTCCGACCTCGAGCGAGTTATATTACTTTATAATTTCCCATAAAAATTCGCAAATTAAAAGAAAATAAATAAATAAATAAAAAGAAACTTATAAATTTCATTATATCAACAATATTTTTTATATGTATCTCAACATGTATTTGGATCACAAGGGTACACAAGTAACAATTACATTTAGTTAGTAGGTTCACATATTTTTCTTACGTGATGAATATTATTCTTGATTATTTCTATTGTAACATTAAAAAAAAAATACAAAGATACATCAGTATGAAAATATAAGTTTTGAAATATCATTTATTGCCATCCATATATTCTCTTTTGAGAAATTTCTTGCAAATTCTTTCCAAACATTTCCTATCTGGCTCAGCTTTATAAAGCTTAGATTTTGCATCTTCTGCAAATTCACTCTGTATATAAACAAAACACAAATAAAAACAATGATTAGAAAGGGAAAATTACATGAAATAAAATAAAGATGTTTAAAAATATCAATATTCTTGTTAATAAATATATAAGGGATAATTGCACTTTGGTCCCTCAATTACTGATAAATTTGTGAAGATATCTGGTTAGTGATATCAAAAGTACATACACCAGTTAATATATGTTTATTAATAAAAAGATATAAGGACCAAAATCACAAAATCATCGATAATAATGAAATGATTTAACACTTCATAAATCGTTAAATATGTGAAGATTTTCGGTCAAAGGGATCAAAAGTGCGTATATATAAAATAATTGAAGGTTAAATATACTTAATTGAAATCGGAATATATCCATCAATATTTAAAGGACTAAAAGTGCTAATTTAAAGAATTTATAAGTACCTGAATGGAACCATTGGAAAGTAGACGATCAATGAGATTAGAGAGTATATCTTTGGTATATTCAGGATGACCTTGTATACCTAAAATATGATCTCCCATTGTAAACATCTCCACATTTGTTTTTTCTGAAATTGCTACTATTTCTGCTCCCTTTGGCACTTCCCACACCTGTCCAATTTTTTCAAATTCGAGTTAATTTATATACACTGATAGTAATATCGTATATAAGAGAGAGTTCAGAGCCTGCTTTAAATAGATGAGCGATATATAACAAGTTTAATTGCAAGAAAAAAATAGAAGTTTTCTTTAACACAAAAGAGATAGATAAGTAGGTTATTTGGGATTAGGGGTGAGCGTTTGATTTTTTTTATTTTTCGATAAGATTTTTGAATTATTCTAATGTTTTAGCTATAGGTGGAACAAAGGATTTGAACACGATGGGAAGTAGTTCTTGCTTAATATTAATCTTATTGTACTTTTGAAAATATGAGTTTAGAATGTAATAGTTATTATAATTATAATGTATCTTGTCAAATATATATTCATATTTCATGTCGAAAATACTAAGTAGCAACTAAAAGCTACACCAATCATTGATTTATTGTTGTAAGTAGGTAACATGTCTTATTTCTTACGTAACTATATTCTCATTTTTTTACGAACAAATATATGCATGTACTTATCTTTCAGATGACTTGATAGTATATAAATTGTTTTACACTATTCTAGAAAGTCAAATATGCTTGGAAAATGTTGGTGATAGCATAGTTACATAGTGATTTGACTTTGTACTTACTTTATAATATTCCACATAATAGGCAAAAAATTCCAAGTAAATATGATTTCATAATGCATGGAAAATATTGGTGATAGCATAGTTACATAGTGATTTGACTTTGTATTTACTTTATAATATTCCACATTATAGGCAAAACATTCCAAGTAAATATGATTGCATAATGCATGGAAAATATTGGTGATAGCATAGTTACATAGTGATTTGACTTTGTACTTACTTTATAATATTCCACATAATAGGCAAAAAATTCCAAGTAAATATGATTTCATAATAGAAAATAAAAACATAGAGATATATATATTACCTCATCTTGGTGGCACTCAATAATTGAAAGTGCTAGTGGGATTTCATCCAAATCACCAAGGAAACTATGTGTTGAGAAGTCCTTTACAATGTTCAATTTCCTTAGTCCAATGTCCCAACCATTGTTAGCTTTTCCAACCTTTCCTCCCAAAGCTCTACACAAAACCTATATATGGATATAAAAATATTTAGTATAATAATTTAAGATATATATCCAAAATCCTCTTTTTATTTTGGAAAAAAAAAGAACCAATCACATATAAAAGAAAGAAGTTATGCTTTTAGAACAAGAATATGCAAGTACTTTAGCAAGTGCAATATGGTGTCCTTTTGCACTTTGGTATTTGTACTTTACCCAACTTGTTGGATGATTTTTTGTTATTCATAGAAAATATCTTTGAAGGATCAAAACCTGAAGTAACGATAAAATTATTTCAGCATAAAAGGTTTCATGTTCAAGCAATGAAATTATGTCACTAATGCTTGTGTCAAGATCGACTGTTTACATCACACTTTCTTGGAGTGCAACCCTTTTCCCAACCTTGCATGAACTCAGATGAATTCATGCATCAAGTTGATCACCTTTTTTAGAAAATATCATCCCTATTCCATTTTTAGAAAAACATTGATTTTCGACTGACGTCCCATCTAAATTTGACTCGTTTGAAATTTTATCAATGAGTCAAATTCAGATGAATTTCATCATAATTTAGTGATTTTCTTAATAATGCTCATTTTGTAGTAACTGTTTTATTTTTAAGATTACTAATGTCACAAATTACATATAACAATTAACACATGCAATTATCTTTTTAACATCTTGATAACGATTTTACACTGTCAGTATATATAAAAGTAACATACCTGATGTCCAAAGCAAATACCAAGAACTTTCTTTTGCATGAAATACAAAGTTTGCAAAAGTAGACAAAGTTTGAGAATCCAATGCTCATTCCCATATGCATCAAATGGACTTCCACTAATTACAAATCCATCATAATTAACAAGTTGATCCATTTCTGGAAATTCACCATCAACAACTCTAAATAAATCCCATTTTTCTCCAAATTCTTCATCACCAAAAGCTTCAACAAATACATTAAAATATCCTCCATACATTTTTTTCACATATTCTGAATCTTTTGCAGCTAATAATAAAGCATATTTCTTCATTTTTCCACCTTCAATCTTCATATTTTTTTTGAAGAAAAATATAAATATTCACTATGTGTGTGTGTGTGAAAAAATGGAAATTATATTTGTTGGTTTGTGTTTGAGATAGTGTAGATAAATGGTTGTATTTATAGAAGAAAAAAAAAGAATAACTACGCGTTTTGATGTGATTAATTGAATATAAGTAATTAAGGAATTAAATAATTAGCAAATAGAAGTTATGAAAGTTGACCATGTAAAAGGACTATAGAAAATAGTTATGTGTAACACCTCTATATATAATAATGCCAAACCTAATTTAACTAGGATTAGAAAACTTATTTTTATATTATTTAGACTAAGTATTCTATTTTTAGACATGAATTAAATTAATACCAAATCCTAAACAAAATTTATTTCCTACTATAACTTTAATTATTATTCCAATTGTAGCTAGGTAAATCTTTTTTTATGTATATATTACCATATATTGACACCTTTTGACTTCTTCTTAAAATTACTTTTTTATATTTTAAAACTCTCTAATAAAAATTTCAACAAATATCAAATCCTAAACAAATTTGGCTTCCTACTTTGATTCGGAATTATTATTCTAATAGTAGCAAGGTAATTAATTAGTATTCTTTTTAGGTATGGATTACATTATATTGACACCCTTTAACTTTTCGTGAATTTACATTTTTATATTTTGACATTCTTTAATAAAAAAAATCAACTACGCTATTAATATAATATAACATGAAAATTGATCGATTCCAAAGAAATATTGGCCGTTGTATAGAAATATCGTTATGAGTGATTAGGTCTGGTTGTATTTTAATATTTTCTGTTCATACGTATTATTTATTATATTTGTAGTGATTTTTTTATACGTAAATTTAAGGTTGGTATTAAAAAATTGGATTCACACAAAACTCCATATTGCAACGTTACGTATAAAAAAATTATTGTAAGCATAGTTTCGAAAGAAACTAATTAAATAAACCATGAAGAAAGTCATTAGATTTTTCCACAAAGTTTTTTACTATTTTATTTATGGATCAATATGATTATTTTTTCTTAAAAATAGATTAATATAAAAATAAAGCACAATTCCCTCGTTGGACTTGGTCATATTGTTTTTTTTCCCCTCCTAATTTCTTAATCGGTATCTTAGATTTACTCGTTCATGGTCGATTAAATTTAGGGATGACAATGAAACGTGTGGGGTAAACTCATAACTTGTCCTGCATAATTCCAACATTCTTCTAACACTGTGTATTGAAAAACACTTATTCATGCTAGAAGTGAATTGATTCACACCTTGCAAAGTATGCTTTCCATACATCAAGCTTCACGTTTTGGATGCCTTCACCAATATGAAATACTTCAATTTCCAAAAATATTTTGTACCCGCACCACCCCCGCAAAAGGTCTAACCCGTCCCACCTCGCCCTGCTTCGCAAATACTATATTTTGTCCTCCCTGCTCCATTGTCATCCCTAATTAAATTTGATAGATTCATCCTCGGAAACAAGAAGTTCTGAGAGAAATAATATCAATCCCTTGACGTCCCTCCGAGCATTCGTTATGGTTATCTCATTTCTCCTTTTTCTTTTCGTATGATTTTGCTTACATTACCTGATATTGTAACATTAAAAACTGTATTCTTACTTTTGTTGCGATCGAGATAAATCTAGCCCCTTCTCCTGTTAATTTTGACCTACGTATATAAAATATTTTAAGAACTGAAGGGAAAGAATATCGTAAGATATTCATTTTGGGACCTGGTTAAATCTAGATTCATGCATTGTAAGATTTATTTCTGAGCGGATACTATAACAAGAATTTTTCTATTTTCAAAAGATCAAATTTAAGACGTCTGATTAAAGATAAAAAGATCTCAACTTTTTCATCACGATTCGTGTTGGTGGACTTGGTCATATTGATTTCTTATACAAGTCAAAATTAGTAAATAATTCATTAAAGGAAAATTCACACATATAACGAAGGAAGTTCAACGATGCATTACTTAGTTTTTGACGAAACAAAATTTTAATTATATATTAAGAACATAATATATGTCTAAATAAACATATATTATCAATTTTGTGTGTATTAGTATATGAATTTTCTAAAATATGTGTCTTAAGCTATGTTCGAGCTAAAATTTTGTTGCTTTATTGGTGATGATATATTAAATGATACTCATTATTTTTTGAAAAGGCGGACACCATTTTTTTTAGAGTTTATGTATCACCGTTTGATTTATGAGAGTCAAATCATTTAATTTTGTATGTGAATTTGTACATGAAAATTTCAATATTGTAAAAATAAAATTATATTTAAAAACCAAAAAGGTACTGTGAATCGAAATATTATAAGATATTTAATAAAAAATATATATGAAAAAATTATGATCAATAAAAACATATTTAAATCTCAAAATTCAAAAATACCATACAAATTGACACATAGAGAATAGTAATTATGTAATCGACTTTAATTAATTTGCAATTTTGATTTATTCATATTTCCATTGTCTCTATCATGAAGTTAATTAAAAGAATAAAAAGAAAATGACTTCTTGTCACATAATTAAGGCGCAACAATAGCATTTGTACAATAAAATTCTTAATGTTATTATTTTTCTTAATTCTTCATGTGCAATTTGTTGAATAAGTCCTTTAAAGTTCCATGGAAATTCAGAACAATGTGTACATCTTTTAATTAATTATTATTCCTATTATTAATTGACTTGTACTAGATTGTGTTGTCTTTATCAATTATGAACTACCACTATGTACCAAATACAACTATTGTCACATTTAATATGTTATTAAATGTAGAGTCATAATTTTCACTATAAAAAATAAAATATAAAAAAATTAAAGAAATTCAACATTAATGTTATATACATGAAAAAAATTTGTATAATATAACATGTGGATTTGATATAAATTTATTTGATATAAACCTTGTATTCTAATAAAAAGAATTATTAAATATGTATAAAAATAATTTAAAATTTAATTAGTTACTAGCATAATTGATTAGGTTGTATCGTATAATTCAGAATTTATAGAGTTCAATTCATGCATCCCTCTCTATTTTATACAATGTAATCTGATAAATTTTACGAGTCGTGAATATTATCTAAAAGATAATAACAAGTAATCATTATAAATAAAAATGAAATTAATAACAAAATATATAAACTTTTATTTGTAAAACAATAAATATAATTGATCAATATCTTCAACTTTATCAATTGGGACAAAGATATAAATGCCGGTTGGTTTGGAACAACCAATTACTAATTTCTCACTCAACTCAATTCTTTCTATTTGTCCTTTTTTATCTTTGTGAATGAGTCATCATGTTCAATTTTCTTCCGTTGACAAAGAAATCCGCAATCGTTACTCTTCAGAATACGTAAAAAGTAAACTTATTTTAGTATAATAAATCATATTCTTTTGTTTGTGTTTATTCAAAAGTCAAAATAATAGTGGACATATTTTTGGTCATAATACTAAAATTATTGTTCTGATACTTGTTATTTAAGTCGATTTTTTTTAAAAAAAAGTTTTCTTTTTATCACTACAAAATAATTTGGGTATACTCTACTATTATGAAACCCCGACTACCTATAAGATTTCGCTAAATTTAAAGCATCGCAAAGAAAAAAGCAATAAAAGGGTAATATTGTCACAAATTTTGGATATATTGATAAAGGGAAGTGCTAAATGGCTAGAAAATTAAAAAAAACTATAATATTTTTTTTAATTTTAAAATAAACTGATCTTTTTTAGTTAAAAGGGTAAAATGTTTAAAAAGGTAAAATAACATAGATAAAATATCATTCTGGTCAAATTCTGGCCAAAAAGATTTTTCCATTAATAAATTTCATCATAAAATCGTTAGAATTTAGTGATAGACCTTGCTCTTCATACGTATTATTCCGTCACAAATTTGTGTTTTTACTATATGGTATCGTTTAATTATATTTTGTTGATCCATTGACATAGTCAAAGTTGAAAATCTAAGAAGAGAATTGCTTGAAAATGAAATTTTGAGGTAATACTTAGTGAGGGATATAATTTATTATAAATATTATTTTAGACTTTAGTTATATGATTTTTTATATTAAGAGATTGAGAAGAAATAACACAAGAAATCGATAAATAAATTATATAACTTTGTATGATTACCTACTACTCATTTACTATATGTTGTGACGGTCAAAATATTCTATTGAAAGGTTCAATTCTTTCATATGCAATACATTCCACTATAAACAATTTTGGGGTACATTTTCCACTCGATATTCGATATATATATGGAGCACAATTAATTTAAATTTATGGTGGAAAGTTTTACTTTGAAAAATAATGTGTTGTGTAGTAAAAGTGAATTCATACTCAGGGCTTGAAATCGAAATCTTTAGTTAAAGATGGAGGAGTATTTACCACTTTATCACCACAACATTTGCTGTAATAGATGAGTAGACACTATCGAAAATAGTCTTTTTATCTCCAAATTAAAATAAAATATGCATACATTTTGCTTTTCATAAATCTTACTCGTGAAATTACATTGATTACGACGTTGTTGACTTGGAAAGTAATAATTAAACTACTAAAATAAAGACTTTATTAGGCAGTTAGTAATTTATCTACACAACTAAATTCTTTTTTATTTTGGTCAAGTCGTGAATAACATTTAATGTGCCATTTTCATATTTATGGTCAATTATCCTAGATTTGTAGGGGTCCTTGACTTGACTTTGTTCTTTTTAAAAAATAAAACTTTTTTTTTGGTTATATTGCATGGTCTTCTTTTGTGAATAAAGATGTCTAGGTACATTGCATGTTATTATATTGTTAACAATGTAAAGAAAATTTGTATATTATAAAACTACATAAAAAACTACAAGTCATAATAATTAATAATTTAAAATATTTAAAATTAGATATATTAAAAAATTATGATGAAAAAAAATTGTTTAACTGTCAAAATCTGAATGATGTCATATGAATTAAGACCAGGAGGAGTATCTAATATTTCATCACTTTATGAGCTTATAGTCATGACTTTTAGAGTAGCACTCTTCTGAATCCTACTGCAAATTATAATTTCATTATTCACAATAAATCCCAAATTCCCATTAAATTTAGAAAAAGATTTTTACTAAAATTTATTTTTTGCTTAAATTTCTTTTATCAAATGGTTTGATTGTTTGGTAATTAATTATACACGAAAATAAAATCAAAACTCAAGATAGGATATAGAAAAATAAATTAGTTAGCAAATAAAAAATATAACCTAACAACCCATAAATCACTCGTTATTCACAACAAGAAATTAAAATTGGTCATTGTTGCTTTTGTTTTATTTGTTGATTTTGGGTAGAGCTGTCAAAAAGGGTCGGCCCAGCCCCACC
The DNA here is from genome assembly GCF_019186545.1 of Solanum stenotomum. Classification (NCBI taxonomy): domain Eukaryota; kingdom Viridiplantae; phylum Streptophyta; class Magnoliopsida; order Solanales; family Solanaceae; genus Solanum; species Solanum stenotomum. The sequence goes on from NC_064290.1 coordinate 53,270,402, forward strand.
CGGCCCAAGCCTCGCGGGCCAAGGAATTTGAAGGGCTAGGGCGGGCTGACCCTTCATTTGGTAGGGCCTGAAAATGCTCAACCCAACCCAACCCTAGAAGGGCCGAGGGCTGGGGCGGGCTAGCCCTTCTTTTTTTTTTTTTTTTTTCAAACTTGTAATTCTGTAACATCAAAAAAATAGAAGATTTTTCAAATCAAATATGGCAAATAATAGTGTTGTTTCAATAACACTAGCAAAAATTTAGTGTAATTAGCATGTATCTCGCATACCAGCTATGCGAGTGAGATAAGAGAGTGACAAGCAAGATGGGAGAGAGGCGAGGGCGCGAGATTTGTATATGTATCATAGATACATGCGAATCTAATCTAGAACAAATTAACCTAATTTTGAGTCCATATATTCCGAGATACATGTATCTATATATGAAGATTCATAATATTACAACATAGTGTGTATTCAAATTATTAGATTATATACTATGAGATTATTGTAAATTACTCTTGAATAAAAAGTTTTGGCCCATGGGCCGACCCCATCCCTGCCCCGATCAAGCCTCAATGGACAAAGGCTTATATGGGCCGGGCTTATAAGTCCTAGTTTTAAATGGACTTGAAAAATCTTTTCCCAACCCTACCCCAATAACGGGTAGGGTTGGGCCGGCCCCATGGGCTAAGCCCATTTTGACGGCTCTAATTTTGGGCTTAGACCTGAATTGACATTTTGATGGACTTTTTTTTTTCACATATGAATTATAAATAAAATTTGATGAAAACATATATAAAATATTTAATAATATTTATAAAAAATAATATATTACATATATAATTATAAAAAATATGTGTAGGAGTTGTTGGTTTGGTTATTTCTTCTGGGGTTGTGAATCGAACCAAATATTAATCACTTTTTTTAAAATGTAAAACCAAATCAAACCTAAATAAAAAAATTGGTTATCTAATCATTTGAATTTTTTTTATTTTTTTTTTCAGATCATTTCTTTTGGAATTATATTCTGATTCATAAGATAATAATGTGTCCCCAAATTGTTATTGGACCAGTATGCAATATACAACCACAATTATTCTTTCATTCCTAAGTGGTTGTTAAGGAATCTATCGATTTTTTTTAATTCTTAGCCAGAATTTCAAGTTTGAATTTTAAAAATGAGAAAATTCGAATAAAAATGGTTTTTCTCATTTAAGGGATCTCATGGAATTCGAATCACACGTCAAGTACATGAGCATATATTAGGAGACAAATTAATGGGATCCAATTAGTAGGATTCTATTTTAATTTCCACAAGGAATAATTGGGTGAATTTTTTCCCTAATCTTTGTATTACGTTCAGGGTTGCGTATCGTTGATGCTAGGACCGTGGTTAAATAGGAAACCATGGTTAAATAGGAGAAAAATCGTGGGTAAGCTGCATTTTTTGTATCTCAAAGTATTTTTCACATTAAAAAAATGAAAACAACATTATGGAGCGAATTTCTAACTCTTCCATACATGTGACCAAAAAAAAATTCAACAAAATAATTATTGTACATGTAATGTATTGATATTGTATAAATAGTAATTCAATGTATCAGTATTGTATACATAGTGTATAATTATGTATACATGATATATATCTATTTATAAAGAATATACATACATCCATATGCATTGTTTATACAATACATTATATAAAGGGTTAATTTCAACTATATACAACAAAATTATTAATTTACTATAAATACAATTATGTCTTATTTACATAATAGTCAAAAGTCATAGGAAGTATACAATGCCGAAAGTCATAGAAAGTATATAGTGATTATACACTATAGCTACAATAACTACATAATATAGCTTACATATACATGAACTATACACTGACTAAACATTAAGATACACTCAAAAACTGAATAGAGCTAAACTATACATGAAGTATACACTAACTATTCAATCTCGATCAACTCAGAATCACTTCTAAACAGTCTCAAATCTCAGATACGAAACCTCTCGATGTTTCGAATATTTCATATATAATTCGCTTGAAACAATTTACGTTTATGGTACATCAAATCTTAAATCAAGCAAGTTTTATTGTGGTATGAAGAGATCACGAGACAAAGTGAAATATACCATTCTCTGATTTTAGATGTTGTACGATAAAATCTGATGTCTTTTTTATGAGATTTCGCTTTTTCATCTTGTTCTTACAAGCTATAGGAGCTTGAAGAAGAAGAAGAAGAAAAAGAAGGTTGGAGCGCAAATTACAAATACAAATAAATGTATATACAAATACAAATACATATACTTTCATCTTATACAATTATAATTATACAAATACAGATCTTATTATATAAATTACAATGTATAAATGAATTTAGACAAACTAAATAATTTGTATAAAATTAGATGTTTGTAGATTATATAAATCAAAAGCTCCATAGCAAACATAAAATTTTCTATGGAGCGCAATTATGCAAACTATAGCAATAACATATAAATATGATTTTTATGTTTGTTATATGTGAAAGTTGCTAAAAAAATAAGGTTGAACGACCATTTTAGGTAATTTAAATAAATTGGGCTAAAAAGATGGTAAGTAAACCTTATGGGCTGACATTTTGCTTAATTTTCTCAAAAATATTTGACCCAATCCTTATTTAATACGGATAAAAATGAGTAAGTTCAATGAATAATATGAATATTTATATTATCCATTATTTCTGTTATGTAAAGAAATAAGTACTTTCAGTTTACAAGGGTGGTGAGCTATGACTTTGTGTAGGCTTAGGAAGACATGGAAGGCCTAAAACCATTCATAATCCTTTTTTTCATTTGATTTCCACTCGGTGTTTAAATCTGTTTTGAGATTGATTAAATTGGATTCATCATAAAGTTCCACACGGAGAGATAAAACGTTTCTCATCTAAAGCTAATTCATACACAAAATTCAAATTCAAAATCTCTAATTATTTTCATCTAATTACTCTTAAAGGAAACCCTTCATCTTTCTTTTTTTTTGCAATACAAATATAATTACTATGTTTTCATCTCAAAGTAGTTAATATTTTGAAGTAAAAATCTTTGGTATTCTTTCGCTCAATTTGAATATATTTCCTTCAATATTTATTAAGAAGGAAAGAGAAACAAAATAAAAAGTATTTTCTCCTTAAATTATTCTTATACATAGTATTTGAACTCATGTGTCTTTTAGAATCAGATGATTCGAACTCGACAATCTATCTTTCTTGTAAAGTATGTGAGGGGTCGAGTGCCCGCTTCTTCCTAGTATCGATCTCATGACTTGTGTACCAATTTCGATTCAACTGTTAAGGTATTATCTATTCTGAAACTAGATTTGCATGAATTTGTCTATTTTCATCCATAAGACGCCTCAACAATTGACTCTGAACTCATTCTTATAAGGTTTCTAACTTTCTTCTCCTATTCCAATTTAAAATTCATCTAAAATGTAATATGCACTCCTTCTCCAGGGTTCAGAAGCTTGCTCTCCGCCTCTCCGTCATGAATGTCACCATCCACATCGTGAGATTAAATTGTTCGAGATTTCAAAATAGATACTAAACCCCGAATTTAAAAAAAAAACCTTCAAAGACTGTTCCTCACGTGACCTAAAGGGAAAAGAGGAAAAACACACATGGTCACAACTCTAATAAATCTAACTATAACGTGGTCTAATCATATCAAAATAATCTTTTTAACTAATTATATCACTTTAATTATTTTACTTTTTGTCTTTTAAATTTTATATTATTCTTTTCTCTATTAACGTCAGATATAACGGCTGCTTTTTTTAAACATAATTGACTATATATCCTATTGCATGATTTAGTGTGAGCTAGGTGGTCCAAGTTTTTAGTTTAATTAGCGATGTTCGAAATTTACTGATTCAATTAATTTAGATTAGTATTATATAGATATCTATCTTAAATGGAAAAGTACTTGTACTAAAAAAATCACTCTTAAAATGTAAAATCGAGATCTGTGATTAATATAGCAAAGTGTTTCAAAGATAAATTCAAAAATCAAAATTTATGAATCCCTAATACATACAATAATAATTTGATTCTAGATCGAGTATTTATGGACATCCACTAGTGGAGGATTTCTGTTTTTATATCTCTAAATCGTAAGATAATATAATCATCGTAATACTGAATCATATTTTCGTCACTTTATGTGAACAATTGTTTTTTCACTCTTTTACAATAACCACATATGGTGAAAAATTATTGAATTTAAGTGAACCATAAATTGTTAGATTTGTTTCTAAAAGGATCATCTCATTTGTTCCACACAAAAAAAAAACCATTAATTATAAGCTAATAAGTTTTATAGTTAAATAGTAAAATTTATTCTTAATCTTATTCAACGACAAAATTAATAATATATTATTAAAATAAAAAATAATTACAAATTATTTAGCGATAGAGTAACGATGAATTTCGTAACTAATTTTCGACAACATTGTTTGGATAATATGGTCCAATTTTTTTTTGCTATTACTACTCATTACTTATAAAGCAACAAAAGATTAGAAGAACCAAAAGAAATTGGTTTCATTATAAAAAGTTCTGAAATGGCTTTTTGGCCCAAATACTTTTTTTTCTCTATCTTTACTTTTATTTATTTTTTGTTTTTTCTATTTCTTTATGAATGAATATTGCTTTTTCTATTTCCAAGAGATAACTATTTTTTTTATTTGTATCTTTTATTTTTATATTTATAGATTCCAAATTAGGTTTGACCCTATTTATGCTTTTGTTCTTTTTGTCTTTGTGTTTCCTTCAAATATTGAGTTATTGAAAGGACAAAAAACATTTATATTTCATCATTGCATTTGTATTGATAATAATTAGTTCATAATTTATTCAGTCGAAGTTTATCGAAAAAAATGTGTACGCATTACATTTGATATGTTATTATTATTATAATTCATAATTTGAAATGAAGGCAGTAATTGTTTCAAAACTATATAATAAAAAAAAAGCATAAGATAGTATACAATATTGAGTTATATGTTGACATGTCTAAACCACATGCCTCTCATGTGCAAGATAGATTTTTCTTATAAACCAAATACATGAATAAAAAAAAATCAACAATGAATGGTGGTGAAACTTAAATTCTGAGAATTTTTTTTGCTCTGTTACAATATTGAAGTGTGTAATTGTCTTACCTAGACGTTTAAAATATATTAATTAAAAGATCAAACATTTATTTACTGAATCATATTCTCAATAATTTATAACGTAGTTAAAATATATTAATTTTTACACAAAATTCTTTTTCTTTAAATTAAATTTCCAATTTTCTCAACTTTTTCTTCTGCAAAAAGCATTTTCACCAAAAGGCCTCTCAATCCACTATAATTGTCAGCTTTTTTTTTTTCTTTCTTTCTTCTCCAGGTTTTTTTAGAGAAAAAAAAAGAAGGAAAATCCCAAGTTTCATAGAATAACAAAAAGAAAAAGCTGAAAATGAAATCTCTTTCACAATTTTATTTTTCAAGAAAAAGAAAAAAAAATCAATTCTATTGTAAAGTGTTAAAGATATGCAACCCCTTTTGCTTTTGATTATTTTTCCTTTCATTTTTTTAATTAATTAATTTTTTTCTTCTTTATATACAAATATATATACTCCTTCCACTAGTACTATTTCTTTTCTTAGTTTCCAAACATACAATAAGTTTTGTATTAATGGATCCATGCACAAGTTTTTTGCCTCTATTAATGGAAATTTGAAAGGTACTCTTCATTTCTCTTTTATATATATATATATATATATTTATTTATTTATTTTTTATTTTTTTTGTTGTGTTGGTGTTTGTTTTTGGTATAATTATCTACCTTCAGAATATACTGAACCGACTATTTTAGATTCATGTTATATTTTAAGATCAAAGCTTGATGTATAATTATGGATTCAACAGTACCTAATAGCTTCTAGTTAGTGGTGTAGCCACACATAATAAAGAATGAGTATGTGAACACCTTTCATCGAAAATTGTTATAATATATATATGAATAAAAAAATATGGAATTGTGTCGCATAGTAGGGGCGGAGCTAGATGTATAGGTATAAGGTATGGGTTTGGCACAACCTAGTGTTGTAGCCACGTAATGAAGAGTGATTAGTTAAACACTCTTCATTAAAAAAAATATTTTTTATATTAAAAATCATTCTATATATATGAATTAACAAAAAAAAAATCTGATTTCGCCACTATTGTAGCTGAGGCCAAAAACTATGTTTTCTACATTAAGAGATTTACAAAATAGGTATAAAAAATTAATTCAAAACTCATAAACTCAAATTCAAGACCTTTGTTTATCTCGTAGAGCGATATACGAGGATATTTATACTTCCTATTAGGAATTTCTCTGTTTTCAAAACTCAAGCTCGAAACTTTTAATTAAGAATAATTAGATCATATCCTTTGATAGTACGAATCCATCGATTGATTAATAGTATGAATCCATCCATACAAAAATATAACGAATTCATTATCTATTCTCAAAAACTCGAACTCGAAATCTTCTTTTATGCTAAAAATAAGAGTTCAATTGAATTCACTTGCAACACTCCATGTTATACATGGCAGTGATAAAAGGGACAGATACAAATACAGGAAAAGTAGGGTTTGATCTCAGAAAATATCTGTTCTGAAAATGATTGATACTGTGCATATATTTTTATATTCATACATAAATATATATATATATATATATATATTAACTTATTTAGTTCTTCTTTTGTCTATATTTATGATAAATATTGAACTTTCTCCATATGGGGTTCTTTGCTTTATAGTCTTTAGGATTCTATCATTTTCTTGAGTTCCATTTTGGTGTATAATAATTGTATTAACAATCATTTACGTTGTTCAGATTTTTCATAAAATATATTAAAAGCTATGTATTTATCTTTTTAAAAATATTTTTTTTTAAAGATCTTTGAATGCGACATCATTTTAAAAAAAAAATCGAGCAACATAAGTAATTAGTTACTTCAATCATTTTCTCAGAGTTCCATTTTGGTGCATAAGAATTGATCTAGGAATTGGTTAGCATTTAATTTATTTCCTTTCTTTTTTACATTATTGATCTAGCAATTAGTTAGCATTTAATTTTTTTTACCTTTTAATGTTTTCTTGGATAAAGAACTATAGTTGTTTTCCTCATTTTAGTAAATCCCAACTCTGTTTTTAAAAATTTATTTCTATATATATTTTTGTTTGTTCACACTTATCTATATCTATCTATTAATTAGTGACTAATGAGTTGTCCTAACGAACTATACCTGATATAAAGTCGTTTGATAATTTACATTTTTCTCTTACCCAAGCTTTATGAATTGATAGAGAGAGACAGAGCGAGTAGCATACACATTTTATAGTTTTCACCAGCTTTTCCTCTATTAAAAAAATTAGATCGTACCTACTCTTTGTGTCTAGGGATTTTTTATTAGCAAATAATAAGGGCTCGAACATTTCTAGAATGAAGTATGATCACAACTTAAGCTCGTGATATACATTGTTCACTTTGGCTCAACAGGCCTCACGAATTTGTTTTGGGGATACATCATCATCCATCTGGAAAGTGTGCATACCAGGTAAACGTGTGTTATATCTTATAAAACTCTTCATTTTCTATCTCCGTATGATATAGTGGGTATTTGTCTAAGATGTAACACATTCCTTTTTTCAAAATCTTGTTTAATTTAAACTATATACAAACAAAAAAAATATTTTAGTGTTTGTACTAGCAAACTTGGATATTTCAAATTTTCACCTATAATACGTTTATTAGAAAAATACTTGACCTAAGTGAGACAAGTTTTAAATCCTTGACCTAATGGAAACAGAAATCTAATAAATACAGTAAATAAAATCACATCATAATAAATGTGCCATCAGTTGTAAATACTGTTCTGGCAGATGTTAGTAATTGCAAATGGGGTAGGAAAATCATGTATCTCTTCTTACATTATTTTTACCTATCAACTTTTAACTCATTACCTAATAATCAAATCCGAATTCAAAATTTGAAGTTTATACGTCGTGATAATCCATCGCTTTTTATAAAACTTACTCATTTATACTATTAGTTTGCATCATATTATATGTACATATTTTAGTCGACTAGCCACTTTTCAGCTTTGTAATAGTAAAATAGTCATTCAAAGTTTCAAATTTCATAAAATAATTGTTATTATGGGGTTTGAAATTTGAAGGATATGATGAATCAATATAATAATGTCTTAGAGTTTCACCAATTGAATTTAAAACAATCTATTTATCCTACAAAACTAGAGGTGAGATTTGCATTCATTCTATCTGAATTATATTAGATATATTATTAATAAAATAATTATTTGTGTATTTTATTTTTATCTCAATATATAAAATTCAACCAAAACTATTATTAAATTCTACTGAATAGTATAATAAATAATATATCTGCCCTAGCTTTTATAGTGTACAAAATTCACACTATTCATGTTTTTATAGAGTTTTTGGCTAAAATCATCTCTCAATTACGACTCAAATCTAATGTACATCCTTATATTATCTAAGTTAGTAAAAATCATCCTTATACTATCTAAAAAATAACAAAAGTCATCCTTCAGACTATTTTTGTTAAGAAACTGATTGAACCAATAAAAAATACATTTTTTAATTTGTTCACCATGCCTTAGCCACGACAAGAAGATCAAAGTTACCTAAAAAGAATAAGGATATGCATAGGAAATGAATCTTTCATTCTCAGAATTTAAATTTGTGTATTGTTAGTTTATGTGTTTCTTGCATTATCAAGTAAATTGACTTGCAACAATACACAATCTTGAAATATTTATATAGTAGGTTCCGATGGTAGAAAGATTATGTAAAAATTCATTTTACAATGCAATTCACATTTTATACAATGTATAGAAATGTTTGAAATTTTGTGAAATTACATAGGCGTTTAGTTATGAAAAAAATTTAATTACTTTATTTGAAAATTTTGAAGTTGGAGTTGTATTTGGCCATACATTTTACAAAGAATATTTAAAATTTGAATATATTTTATCTGAATATGATTTAAACACTCAATTTCTAAAAATTAAAAAAATCACTCAATTTGACTAGCTTGACCATGTGTACATATATTCATTCGACTTGACACATTTTTTTGTTGGTGGCGTGAGTTTCTTAAAAGATATAGATAAAAGGATGAATCTTGCAACTTTTTGGATAATATAAGGATGTTTTTTGTTCACTTAAATAACACTTTTAGATTTAAGTCATACTTTAGGGATGATTTTTGCCAAAAACTCATTTTTATATGAATCAAGTTGCTTTTATCTTATTTCACAAGATACTAATTTCACTTTTTTTTAATAAATTGTTACTCCCTCATAATTGTTTTGATAATGTAATTTTTTTTATAATTATATAATATTAAGTAAAAATTTATTTTAAAAATGTAAAAGTTACTTAGTGGGACCATTATTTGTCAAACCTTTTGGGCCCACAAACACTTATTATATTTGACTAAAAGAGTCAACAAAAACCAAGTTTATTGGGAAAAGTAGCTAATTAGCATTCTTGTTTAGTTCCCCCTATTGGGTCCAACAAATGAATGTTGTTAGGCCACCAATTCTTGGATTTTGCTTTGGTGATAGTCTCGAGAAACATAAATAAAGAATATAAAAAAATAATTAAATAATAAAAATTAATAATAATAATAATGACATATTTTATTAATTTTATAAGTAAAGTATAGAAAAGATAGAATATATGCCGATCATATTTCTATATTTATGAGGTAGAGAATTTATTTCTCATAGATCTTTGATTCTAGAAGGCATAAAACAAAGCATGAAATAAAGAAAAATAAAGACAATAATAGCAAATAAACAAAATTATTACAATATATAATATAATTATTTATTTATTTTTTTGAATTTTTCTTGAAATTGATGCCCTTTTAGTCAGTAGAGTCAGGTCATCTCTCATTAAAAAAACTTGTACTATAATAAATATAATATACACTACTCAAAAGCTGCAAAATATATATATACATTTTGAATTAGTGTTAACATATTGAAAAAAATGACTTATTTTTATAAAAAATAAATAAACTTTGAACCTCCCTTTTATTTATTTATTTCTCGTCTGGTCTTTGACATCTTTATTAAGGCTTCACTAAATTCAGACTAAAAACGTTGGAAATTTTTACATTTAAAAGGTAAAACGCTCTTTGACAACTGCAACTACATATTCTTAATTCAAACGTGAAACCTCTGATTATAATGATAAAGTGTTTACCGCTTCATCTTAATTTCTTTCTTTTTTTGGTTGAACCTCTTTTCTTGAATGTGTAATGTGCATCAGTATCTAGGGAGGATAGAAAGGGAAATTAGTAATAAATGAAGGCTAAATAAAGGAAAGAAAATAAGACAGAGATTGCTTGTGCAAATCTAGATAAATTGGGAACTGGACTTTTGAGGCAATATAATGTAAGGTGTGAAGTGAAAAAATTGGGAAATTGACCCAAGGGTGTTTGTTTTGAGGGGTGGGGGGCGGGGGGTGGAGGAAGGGTAAATTTTATTTGTATTAGGTATTTATATTAAATTTATCATATGATTAAATGAGATGAAAACTTAATTATGAGTTGAGTGATATATTTATATTCAAATAAATATATATATTATGTATTTTTTGATTTAGTATAAACATATTACAAATGAATAATGTAGTGTTCACTCAAATATCTTTTGAGGGGAGGGTTGGAAGGTCAATTGACACATTTTGAGTACAATTTAAGAACTTAATAGGTCGAATTTTTAGTTGAAGTGTCTAAGTAAAATATTAAGAATAACCAATCATATTAACCATTTAAGAAATCCGTCTGAAGTCTATCCTAAGGGTCAACTTAAACTTGGAAAACTGGTAAATAATGATCTCGCCTTTTCTATCCCTCCCTACTTAAATACTAGACAAAGTTCATTCGACATATAACTCAACTTGTGACCTAAGCCTCAAATATATTAACCTTTGTCAATTGAGCTAAGAGGGTGTTTGGATTGACTTAAAAGTTGGTCAAACCTACTTTTAAGTCAGTTTTTAAATTTCTGAAAGTGTTGACAAATATAAAAAATAACTTAAAATAGGTCAAAAATAACTTAAAATAAGTTGAGAAGTGTTTGGCAAGGTCAAGAATGACTTAAAATAAGTCAAAAACCAAACGTAGGTCTCTCCCTACTTTTTATTTTTTGACTTAAAAGTCATTTCAGTTTGACTTTTTATTTTTGACTTAAAAACTACTTTTTTTAAGCCAAATCAAACGGACCCTAAGTCTTGAGGAGAGGATGGGGGTGGGGGGTGGGGTGTATCTACCTAATTTGATAGACATAGTTAACATGCACCGATGAGTGAAATAACAAAAACGAAATGAAATAATTGAGGTACAAGTAAGGTAACAGGAACACCAGAATCATCTGAAAAAACATCTATAAAATTGAAAGATTTAGAAATGAAACAGTCTCAAGCTCCCGTTTGGTCACATATTTCTGGAGTAGATTTTAAAATTTTAACTCTAAATATTTGTTTCGCCATGAAATTTGATCAGATTTTGAATATCTAATCAGACTTCCACTTATAAAACTTCAATCCTTTTCCAAAACGTCAAAACACAATTTAAAAAAAACTCAAATTTTCAAATTTCAACTTCAGAATCCACGATCTCAAATCTTGTTTAGCTTACTTGTTGAACTAAAGAGGTGTGGGGTTTTATTAGTGTCAATCAATGTCAAGCCCATGCCCAAATAACATAACACAAAGCTAACACTATTGGCTTCATTATGTTTGTTTAATAAGACAGATAGTCACACTGTGTTGGGAATAGACATATACAAACTTACAAGGCACAAAGGATTTCTCTTTCAATGTCCTTAAATTGTCTCCTTAACCTTCTTTTTCCCCTCTCTTCCTATCACACCTAATTCCCTCATAGACTTAGTAGTAAGTACTACCAACACATGATTTTAAGGATAGGACAACTTTGCTCATCAAACACCCTCTTTTTATCATAAAGGTTGTGAAGAAAACAAAACAAACAAAGAAGTTTCACTAAAAGGGAGGAAGGGTAAAGGTCTCTTCATTCTTGATAAAAAGTCTGGAGTTCAAATCTTTAAATGAAATAAAGATCTCTTCATTCTTGACGAGAAGTCTTAGATTTGAATCTTGAGATGAAACTTTTTTTTGGGGGGGTAGGAGCCACTAAGTGTTTCATGTAATGGTGTGTAGTGGAATGGTAATGGAGAAGTCTCGAGTTCGAATCATGAGATTTTCTTTGGTAAGGAGTACTATAACTCTCATAATTGACCTTTTTATTTAGTAGAAAGTGCTAAAGCTGTAATCTTTTTATCGACATGAATCCGAATTAGTTAGAAAATAAAACAATATGACATATAGTAGTACTATATAAATTGCTCGAACTTTTTAAAAATGTTATCGCACCCTACTTTTGAAGGATTAGACACTTTTTTAATAACATTTTTGAAGAGTCTGAGCAATGTATCACAGTAATGATAGTACCTACACACCATTTATCAGCCCCATGTTTTTCACCTTTCTTGGTTCATGTGACACCCCAAAAAATGCACCAAAAAGACAAAATCAAACACCTTTTTATTTTTTTTGTAAATGGGATTCTTTAAAAATCTCATCTTTTTTTTTTTGTAGGATTTATTTTGGTGCTGAAAAAAAATTGGTGGAAAATTATCAAACAGTTGGTGTGCAATGAAGGTTCTTGTTGATTTTGGTTCTGTAGATTTCAAGAAAATGTCAGAAATGCAAATGCAGAAAGTACTTACTTTGTGGGTTTCAAAGTTGGATTTTTTCTGCTTAAAATGGATTTTTCCGGCGGTTTTTTCATCAGTTCTTGATTTCCCGGTGGATTGACGGCGGTGGACGGTGGTGATATTGGCGGGGACGGCTCAATCTTTTCTCTCTGAAAATGGTACTTTTGTATATCATTTTGATCTTGATTTTCACTTTATTTTTCTACAATAATTTTGGTTTTTTTTTAATGTTATTTTTGTTGTAGAGAATTTGGAATTAATTGTATTATTAGTATTATCTTTTGGAAGAAGATAAAAAATTACAATTATATAGGATTTATGCATATTATTACTTGATTTAGTTGCTAAATAATATGACTATAATCATTTTGTTATGTTTTTATCTGAGTCGAGTGTCTATTAGACTATTTACCTTTCTCAATACTAAGGGCAACATTATATTCTACTCTTTTTAGATTCTACTAGTAATATTATACTGAACATATTGTTATTGTTATTATATGAAAAGATTGATATCAAAGAAACGTTTATTGAATTCTCAAAATTTGAAATGTTACATATAAATTAAAATGGAGAATGTATTTGAATTATTTGTTTCTATGTATAAAAAGGGAATTTGAAACATCAATTTTTATGTTGAATAGTTAATTGTTTTTTACTTTTGAAATTTGGATCTTGGATGTGGGGTAGTTAAACAGTGAGATGATGACATAACAAAGGCTAGTAGATGAAATTACTAGGTTTGCATTTGCTAGAATAGGACAATATAGTAGTAGAAATTTGGGTAAAATTTTATTGATATTGAATCTGTATATATATGATATGTATCTTTAAATACATGTTGTATTACTAAAGATAGCTAGTCGATACATATTATTTGATTTAATTATTATAAATTAACATAATTTGATGTAAATATCAGATGTTGATCAGTTCTATCTGATTAAATGATGTTTTTTGTTTACATAAAATAAAATGGAGAAAGTTTGATATAGAACATTAGAAATAATAGTATAAAGATTTTTTTTTATGGGAAAAAAAGATTTCTAGTAGTTTAAATCATCTTATCATATCCATACATTGCATTTTATTCTTCCTTTTTTTTTTTGGTCAAAATTGATATGTTTAGTTTTTTGTTTAAAATTTGGCATTTTGTTTTCTTCTATGCACGTGAATTTTGGGAGTGATTTTTTGGTTTGTATTTTTATGGGGCCCTAAATTGAGTGAGAATTTTCCATGAAATGGATCATATTTTGGACCTATTGTGATCTTGAAATATAGTTTTGGACCTATTGTGATCTTTGAAATATAATTTTGGGTGACTTTCGTCTTTTCTGAAACTTACAAATTTTATATCTAGTGCTTTGAAATATTTTGTATTTCTGAGTTGTGTTTTCCACTCTCAAAACACCCTTTAGTTGTTTTGGATCCATACATATGAGCCCTTCCTACATATCTAACCAGCTCGCGTGGTTTATTAGTTTCGTTAACTAGACCAAAAGAGTAATTTTGTGTCTTTCATATTGAGTCATTGAAGCAGCACATCGTGTTACAGTCAAACACTTTCACCGTGCTATGAGTTAGAAAGAGCTAGGGGTGGGAGGTAGAGACAGATTCAATAGTAACATTGTTTTGTGTCGGGTTCTAGTCGTGTAATCAAATATTTAGATATTTAACGTAGCAATAGTAATATCGTCTCTGTGTGTCCTATAGATTACGGATTCAAGTCGTGGAATGAGCTACTAATACTCCTGTTAGGAAAGACTTCCTATGTCACACATCTTTGGGGCGCGACTCTTTTCTAAATCTTGTGTGAACGGAGGATAAAAATGATTTTTCATATAATTGAGGAGTAAATATGAGCTATTTACCGTCCTTGTTTGTCAATATAAGACAGGCCAGAATTTTATTTACCGTGGATATATAAACCAAAATATTTCCACCTGAATGTAAAACTGTAAAATTGTTTTTAACAATAAAAATAAATAATTGCTCAATAAACTTCCAAATTTGCAGACTGAACATTTAAAATAAAATAAAATATCTTACACTGTATTATCCTCTCCTTTTTTTATTTTTTGGGTCCCATTTTCTGGCTAAGATTTAACTAAATCTGCATCTTCTTCTTTTTTTTTTTTTTGAAATTTGTAAAAAACGAATAATAAAAATCCATTGCAATTACCTTCTAAAAAATATAGCAATAGTAATAAAATGTGAAAATATTACTACTAACTTATATATAGATTCTTGAACAATAAATAACTTTTTTGTAAATTCTAGACTCTAAAATCTTGAAATTCCAATGATTAAAAAAAAATAACGAGCGAAAAAAAATGTTTAAACTTGTTATTAAGTAACTCATTCGAGGTTAAATGAGAATACTATGGGTAAAAAAAAGGAATTCATTCAGAAATAACATAATTGTGTGCAAAATATTGATTATTTATCGACGCCATCTATCGAGAAATGCAATGGTTATTTCACAATTCGTAGATTAGAAACCTTCGGTAAAATAATCACTTATTTCTCTCTCTTTGTCTTTCTATATTATTTAAATATATCATATTTTTTCTTGTCTTGTTACCTACATTATTTTACTGGTTGTGTCTATCTTGCTATTTTACTGTTGTTAATTTTTTCTTTAGCATATTTTTATAATACATCGTCACGCTGAAAGTTTATCAAAAATAACCTCTACATGATAAAAATATGAACAAAGTAATGCATATATCTTATTCTTCTTATACCCTAATCGTAGAAATATATATAGGTCATTGGGAACTTTTTTAGGTCAACACCTAGAAATATGATTTTTGTGCCAATTAGAGATTAATCATCACAATGAGAATGTCCACTCAAGTTTCAAACCACAACTTGCAGTAGGCCATAATTACTATGGTTCACATGTCAAAATAGTTTCAGCATCATCAAATAATTGATGAATGATAATATACCATCAAGAGTGGTAGAGGAATAAACACGATCTCTCCGTTATTAATTAGAGATTTTAAATTTGAGTCTTATTATATTTATTGTAGAACACTAGCACTTGACTAATATAATATAAAGTAAGGACTATTATATTAAATAATCCACCAGATAGGGTCTAAAATAAGTAGGTGCGCATAAACCTTATCCCTACTTCAAAGAGATAGAAAAGTTGTTTCAGAAAAAAATATGTTCTATTTTGAGATTTTTAGATTCGTAAGATCATTTTAGGTATTAAAGAAAGTAATATCTTTGGTGGTGTTAAAAGTTGGGGAAAAGGACAAATATACCCCCAAATTTTCAATAACTCAACAGCTACTCCAATTTCAAGAATTAATAATATTGAGGTTTCTGTTTTGAGTTCTTCCATCAAAATTTATTAAGTACTCATTTTGCAGAATTAAAAAAAAAATCCTTCTCAAAAATAAATAAATAAATATATTAGGAAACCAAAAGAATATTGTTGCAGATATCTAATGAAATTTGCCTTTGTACTCATTCAACAGAATTAATTTGTCCTCATTCTGTCATATTGCCAATTTTTTTATTAAAAAGAAAACACAAAAAACAGCAAAATAAAGAAAAGAAGTACAAGCTTAAAGAGAGATTTCCTATTTATTTTGTAGTTTATGATTTTCATTTTATTTTTTTACTTGGTTCTCTTCATAGAGAAAAATGCAAAAATAAAGTAGTTTTAGATAACATCCATCACATAATAATTTTTTTAGTACTTATTCCGACCAACACAAGTACCGGATAATTCTATCTGTCAAAGCTTTGAGTAGTATTATCTTTCCTCCGCAGGTACTTAAATCTAAGACTTCATGGTTCTCGACCCAACCATCCTATTTTTCTACTTATACTTGTGTTACATCTTCATTTATCAATTTTTGTAGATTGTTCTTATTTTAGACTAACCAAATATCTATCGTAATGGAATCACAACTGCTATCCTTTGGGTGTGCATCGGATAAATCTTGCTCTAGTCTAATAGTCAGCAAACCACTCAGGAGAGATAAACCGCATTTTATAGTTCTACCTCTCCTTTGGCATTTAGCAACTTCAATATAACCTTGAAAATACGAACAAAAGTCATACCATCATAGTTAACAAATCCACAGCATTTATGCTATGCTATTTGCACACTTGTACTTGCCTTAAACAGCAACAACATACCAAGTGACATCCTACAAGTGGGGTATGGGGAGAGGGGGAATGTAGAGTGTACGTAAACCTTACCCCTACCTCATCGAGGTAGATAAGTTGTTTTTGAAAGACCCTTGGCTCAAGGGTAGCAAATCAAAGTTGCACTTGCCTTAAACAAGTCATGAATTTGCTTTCAAACTAAGTTATAAGTTATAACTGAAAATCGTACATACTTTACAACTTTTGCTTTCAACAATCTTGCCTATAGCAAAGATTTAAGCACACGAGCATCGTCACATTCAATACTGGAAACAGCAAGATAAAATGGAAATAAGGAAGTTTACTAGCCATCAAGTCATAAACATGAAATCTCAAGGAAATCGATTTCAAAGAAAACCATGCTCGATCGATACTCATCCTTTGGCAGCTTCGTGTGTATGGTGAAAGTGAAATGTAAAGGACAAACCAGAAACACCAGTTTTTAGTGGCCTATTCAATCAATATTCCAATAACCATATGAACTCAATAGGCATCAATGGTTCAATTCTATAGTCTCGCCTCATCAAGATGGGGGAGGGGAGCTAGGGTGGAAAAGAATCATAGTTCACCATCTTTTTCTTTAGTTATACCGAGAAATCCATCTAGAGTCCACCTTTAGGACCTGTTTGAGCTAACCGCAAGGCCGCAACTTTCAAACCTCAAGCATGATAGGGCCGTCCCTCTACTCTTCTCCACTTAAATAGTGGAGTTAGTTCACTTGGCATGGGGATCAACTTGTAACCTAAGACACAGGTCCCTCAATCTTTGCCAATTGAACTGAACCCCACGGTGGGCGTGGGGGTGAGGGTGATGGTCCAAGTATAGTGCAATACTTCATGTTTTCCTTCTTAGTCACATTAAGATTCAGAAACAGCATATAAGCTCACTCACACTAGCAGGACCACCAATTAGGCAGAACAACAACATATCCAGTGACCAGTGCAATACCACTAGTAGTGTGTACGCAAATCTTACCCCTTACCTTGGGAGGTAGATAGGTTGTTTCAGATAGACCCTCGGCTCAAGGAAGACTACCAACCAGGCAGAACTCTACCAAATGATCAAATGTCCTCGCCCAGCATATAATCTACTAAAAATGGCATGCAATTGTCTATTCAAATTAACATAATTATAACATGTCATTAAAATTAAAGTTACTGTTAAGTTACAAGTGATCAGCGACAAAGTTTTGAGCAATTACTAGGAAGTATCAACAAGTTAATTCATGGGAAAGAAATGTTATCAGGTAGGAACTAAAATGATGAATCAACAAGCATTGCTTTGTACCCCACATCCAAGCCATATTTCTGGAAGCTTCCTGTGTCATGTCAAAGAATTTTTTGTGGTTTCCTTTTTCGTTTTCTGTCTGCACAACAGTTACACATAATGATTGGGAGAGGCTATTTTCTCCCTATAATGCACATGTGTACACATGACAAATTGAATTCCGCATTTTCTCCCATTTTATCAATATCCATAGGCTTCTCGTGTTTTGGGTTTCTATATTATAAGAAAGTATCTAGATGTAAAATGAATAATTTGGATATTTATCTATCACAAATTGAAATTGTTACATCCCAGCCTTCTTCATATTGATATTGCCCTAAAAAACAGCAAGTCTACAGACATTGGAGAGGACAATTTTAGTTGAAGCAAACACCACAGAAGTTGGTGTTC
Source organism: Solanum stenotomum (assembly GCF_019186545.1). Classification (NCBI taxonomy): domain Eukaryota; kingdom Viridiplantae; phylum Streptophyta; class Magnoliopsida; order Solanales; family Solanaceae; genus Solanum; species Solanum stenotomum. Next base: position 53,289,113 of record NC_064290.1, read on the forward strand.
CTTAGAAGTATAACCTACTCTTGTTCAAGAAACCTTGTGGGACCAGCAGATATACTTGGAATACGTCCATTTGAAAGAACTGAACAGATATATAAAGATGTTCATAAATGGATCAAGGTGTCCTATTGATAATTATGATCTTTCTGCAGAAAAATTAAGAGTCAAAACAAGCGTTAACGTGCAAATTTCAGAAAATGATTGCGGAGTTAAGACTGCAGCATATAAGCTCCTTGCAGACCGGCTAGTAGGAACCTTTGGCAGAGCAGAACCAAACATAACAAGTCTAGGCCCGGCAATCAATATGCTGGAAGTTGCATGCAATCGTCTGTTCTGATTTAACCTAAGCACAGTATACCTCCCAGCACAACTACTAAACTTCTTATGATAATAGTTTTTTTTTTTGAGAAAATACATAAAAAATACCCTTGAACTTGGCAGCACAACTTACTTTAGCACTTAAACTATACGGGCGTTTAAATACCCCCTTAACATCTTTGAAGTGATTTTTTTTCAACCCTAATACTGCAATACCAGTCTCACAATGGCAAGTGTATTACACACGTGCCATTTCATTGCCACGTCAGCGCCACCTTGGCAATTATTTAAATTTTGAGTGTTTTTAATTCTTTGTTGTTTCTTTTTATTTATACAATTTTAGAAAGGTAAAAAATAGAAAAAAAATTGAGAATTAATCCAAGATTATAAAAATAAAATCAAACTCTATGGATCCAAGACTAGAAAACATTCAATTTTTAAAGCACATTATCAAAATAAATAAATAATACAAATTATAAAAACTAATTTGAGATAGAAGAAATTATAAAAATTTTATTAAAAAAAGCTTCAAGTTCATCACAATCAACAAACCCTTCCATAAGTAAGATCTTGAAGCAACAATAAGTTGTTGGTTTTTTCATTTTTTTCTTATTCATCACTACTTCTAAGAATAAGTAAGAATAACTTGAAATGAAGGAATGGGTGGGGGTGTTTCGAAAAACAAGAAAGAAGGTGGCGGGGACGGGAGCTCGAAGAAGAAGAAGAAGAAAGGGGTGAGGCAAATGTGGATGGCGGCGGGGTTCGAAATAGGGGAAAAAGGGGTCCGGGTGGGATGGGGGGGGGGGGGNTTCGAAGAACGAAAGTGTGGGGTTATGGTGGATAAAGGTGGTGGGGTGTGAGGAAGATGAAACCTTATTGGCTGGAAAGAAAAAAAGAGGCCTATTTATTTATTTATTTTGATTTTTTACGTTTTCACTCGCCTTTTCTTTTTTTATTTGCCACATCAGCTTTTTGGGTGGATTTTAATTCACTTGAAATGAGATTAGGGGGGTAAATAATTATTTATAAAGTTAAAGTACTAAAATAGTTTAGCGGACAAGTTCAGGGGTTTTTTTTTATGTATTTTCTCTTTTTTTTTTCTATAAACCTTGTTCTTCTTCTTTTCTTTTGAAAGGTCAGATATTATTGATGAACAAAAAGCATTAAGAAACTACAGCATTTTATGATAGTGATTCTTTAGTAAGTATCTAACATAACATTTAGGTTGTAGTAAATTTTTATGTTCCGGGTGAACAGGCTACAAAAGAAAAGTTTTTACTGTTATTAGTGTAGCTTTTAGTTATCTCATAGGAAAGGTCGGTACGTTATACATCTCATATTAGACCCCCCAGAAAAGGCAAAAAAAGAAGCTAAAAACAGTCCGTCTCTTTTATCATATATATGATATGGCGGCCTTCTTAAGCAAGAGGTGATCCACTAGCAGTTGTAGTTTTCTTGACATATCAAGTCAAGAGGGCAAAGCTCCTAGCAATGGGGGGGAAAGCAGACTGGGTAAGTGGGCTCCTTTCACTTAACTGGTAATTAGGAGTGATTTTTTTTTTTGCGCACGTCTCTACTGTTTTTCTCTTTCAACTAGGAGGATTGGCATTTGGCCAAAGTGATCTATCTCTTTTCTTGGTTGTATTGGAGCTTCATTTTTATTTAGCGAGGAACTGTGTCATTCAGCATCGAATAATCAAAGCTGAAAGCGTTAGGCATCTTTGGAGCATGTTCAGCTTCCAAAATTCCTGGAGTTACGCTACGTCGCTACGACATTATCATAGAAGGAAAACATGACTATCAGAATAGAAATTAAAATTATGACATCAGCTGTGATTTTAGACTCAAATAGAAACCCCTCACTCCATTTACAGGTATTGCTTGCAACCCCACATCCCAAGATCTAAACTACTGGAAGCTTCATGTGTCAATGTCAAAGAATTCTTTATGGTTCCTCTACATCATTTTCTTTCAGCACAAAAGTGACAAATTATATGGAAGCGGATATTTTTTTTTGTCACTGTAGTACCCATAACATGTTGAATTCCATGACTTACAAAGACTAACAAAAGGGAGTATGTGGTACGTGGGAGGTAGCAAGTACCACATGGAATTAGTCAAGGTGTTGCGATGGCCCGGACACCACGATTATATAAATACAGAAAAACATAAAGGAGTACCATAAGCTCTTTCTAAATGAATGAAATTCCCATTGGAAGATTCAAACCATTATATTTAGGGACAAGGAAAAAGCTAATATTTCTATATTGACATGGGTTCCTTATAAATGGTCAAAAGAAACTCCTATTTTAATACTATCCTCAAAATAAAAAGAAAACTCCTATTTTGTTAAATAGTTACTCCACTTTACCAAGATGAAAAAAGGTCCTCCTTTTGAACCTTATTTACCATTGTCAACTAGTTTATCACCAACCAGAAAGTAAGGTCAGCACCAATCGTGTTCGGACAACAAAGCTCAATACAAACTGATCCATGTTTCTAAACATTTCACAATGAACTCTTGCAATATTGAACATGAATTCCTGAGAGTGGCAGATCGAATAAAAATTGGATCTGTGGCAAACATAATTAACATAAACATAGTACAAAATCAGTACAACAGAGAATCAATATTTCAATTAAGCTTAATATTGAACATGAATTCCTGAGAGTAGCAGATCAAATAAAAATTGGATCTTTGGCAAAAATAATTAACATAAACATAGTACATAATCAGTACAACAGAGAACCAATATTTCAATTAAGCTTATTATAATCTTTCAACAATCTGACAAACAAAAATAACAATCTCATATCTTGTAAACATTCAATAATCACCTGAACTATTGCTTGCCATAATTCTCCAAGTACCATTTGTAGGTATCAACAAGACCATCCCGGAGCGAAATCTTTGGCGTCCAACCTAATCCAACAAGCTTTGAAGTATCCATAAGCTTCCTTGGTGTCCCATCCGGCTTAGTCGAATCCCAAACCAACTCTCCTTTAAACCCCACAACTTCCTTCACCAATTCAGCTAACTCCTTTATACTCACTTCCTTCCCACTCCCCACATTAACATGTTCTAAATCACTATAATTCTCCAACAAAAACACCACTGCATCAGCTAAATCATCAACATGTAAAAATTCCCTTAAAGGAGAACCAGTTCCCCACACAATAACCTTATCAAGATTGTTAACTTTTGCTTCATGAAATCTACGTAACAAAGCAGGCAAAACATGAGAATTCTCAGGATGGAAATTGTCATTTGTACCATATAAATTCGTGGGCATTGCTGAAATTGCATCAAAGTTATGCTGCAATCTATAAGCTTGACACATTTTGATACCAGCAATTTTCGCAATTGCATACCATTCATTTGTAGGTTCCAAAGGGGCAGTTAAAAGTGCATTTTCGGGAATTGGTTGAGGAGCAAATTTGGGGTAAATACATGAAGAACCAAGGAACAGAAGCTTCTGAACTTTGTGATTGAAGGATGAAACGATGACGTTCGTTTGGATTTGGAGATTTATAGTGATGAAATCAGCTGGGTAAGTATCGTTTGCGTGTATGCCGCCGACTTTCGCGGCGGCGAGGATGACGTATTGAGGTTTCTCGTCGGCGAAGAAGGATTCGACGGCGGATTGGTTAGTGAGATCGAGATCTGAATGTGTACGGAGGAGGATATTTGTGCAGCCTAATTGGTGAAGTTTCCGAACCACGGCGGATCCGACGAGTCCACGGTGGCCGGCGACGAAGATCTTAGCGGAAGTATCTATCGGCATTTTGTGTGTGGTGGACTCAGATTTCTGTGTGAAATGAGATCATACAAATAAATTTGCATTAACAATATTTAGCTAATTGTGATTCCGGCGTCAAACTAACGCCTAATTCGACTAATTTTTATAATATATATGTCACTTTTTTCCGAACAATATATATGTTACTTTTTTTTTAATTCAATTTACGTATTCTTCGATACATATCATCTTCCACAAAATATGTCTATTTTTTGCTTTTTAAGTGAGTCATGTACAGATCATATATTCCCCCTTAATATTTTTTAAATTGTCTGATACAAAGAATTTACAAAAAAAATCCTTTATATAGAATAATGCTAATTAATTTTCCTATATTTAGTTAGGTGTACCTTCCAAATTATTGAATGTAATAATTGAGTAATTTAAGATTAACATTTATTTGATTGTGATGAAGTTATTATTATTCAAATAATACACACATTTGATGACATGTTAACAATGCTTTCGAGTTTTATTTTCATAATAATATCTTAAGCTCTTAAACAACAATTATCATATTATTTGTTGTTGCAGTTTTTTCTTCCTAAATGCTATTTAGGGACAGATTCAAGGGATAGGATGGAAGTCTCTGAAAACCCAATGACTTTTATACCAATCCTATAATTATACCGAGAAATTCATTAAATACAACTGTTTAAGAAGAAATAGAAGCTCAACATTATACTCAACAACAGCATACCAAGTGTATTACACCCAACAAGTGGGGGATTTGGAGAGGATAGATAGTAGTTTTATCCTTACATCGTGAAGGTAGAAAGATTGTTTCCAAAAAACGCTTGTCTCAAAGAAAAAGAAGACACTGAAAAAAATCATACATATCCAACTAGAACTGAAAGAAGCAATAAAATGAAAAGAACTTAATCTTTATAATGTAAGGATTCTGTCATATTTTTCAGAATAAAAGTGAAACAACAATGCCAGTATAAATCAATGTAACAATGCTTGTAACAACAATCTTTCTGTTCCTTTTTTCCCTCTCCTTTTGGCAATGGCTTTCTTTTGGTTTATTGTATTTTTTGTAGAAAACGCGATAATACATACTAAAATGATCGAATAAAACAATAATAGTCTAACATGAATTCGATTTAATGATGGTGAGGCAAGAAGTAGATGTTCTCTTGCGTTTCGAACCCCAGCTGATGTCCAGTTTACTTGTGATTTTCTTTTTGCTGCCAAGATATCCTTGACAATTCGAAGCTCCACAATGGCACTTCACTTCTGAACCAAACAGAACAAATCTGCATACAAAAGCAAAGCAGATTCAGCAAGCAAAACTGAAGGTCATAGTACTAAGCTATTTTGGCCTAAGATGAATTTAAAACTAAGAAACGTGATTAGCAAGGATTCATATAGCCGATCTCAATTTGTTTGGAAACTAGACGTGGTAGTTGCAGTTGCTGCATATGACATAAAGTCTAATGCTTCAATTTTCAGAAGACACGTATAGTCAAATCTCTCTACAACAGAGACATTTGTCCGGATACTTTTTAGCTACTAAAGCAAAATGTTGGAATAAAGAACTCATAAAATAACATAAAATGAAAATCGGTTCCAAAGAAAACTTGGTTACTATTGTAAATGTTGATGTAGGGAGCTGTGGCTTTATATCAATTGGTGCCTAAGACTAAACTGTAAAATTTTAAGCTTTAGAGCCTTCCATTGTTTAGTGCATTAAGCTTCAAAGACTTCTCCTTATTCTTGTCCATGTCAAAGCAACACTTTACAAAAAGAATGCATGTGAAAGCTCGGTATATATATTTTGTAGACTATTCCTCGTATGGAAATTCAACAGCTATTAGAAACTATGATGCTTTCCATGGCAACGATAACAACTAGCGTCGAGTTTTCTCTTCAAGAACTTCAATCTTTCCATTTACATCAAAGTGATTTCTTTATTCTGCCATATCTTTCTATCCTATTGTTATTATTGGATTCCATTAAGTGGACTGTCTGGTGCAGCAGTCTCTGTGAGCCTTTTACCCCCAGAGTTCAAGGGATCTATCCCCATTGCTCTCTTTAGCTTTGGTTGTCAAAAAAATTGTTGTATTTCCACTCCAGAGTGCATTATTAGTCAAAGACCTCTAACAGGCTTAGAATCCAAATCATCGCAAACAGCATATCTGAAATTATATTTTGTGGGCAGATTTGAAGTTGACAGCCTCCTACATGAAGTTCCCCAAGAGCCCATTTAACCAGTGTGACTTTCTTAAATGATTTAAATATCGCTTCACCATTTGGTTTATACATCTTATATAGGGAATAAACTATTTTTAGTAATGGAGATTTTAAGATTTTATGTTCTTAACACGATATCTTCTGCCTGATGTACTATTTTTGAGGACCACAAGCAGCTATTACCACATCTTTGGTGGAAACAAAAAGGTACATCAAACAAACTAACATTACTGGAAGCATCCCCTATGAAATCATACAAACATTCCACATATCACTGAAAATAATATGGCCAAATACTCAAAGATGTAATAGAACGTAATTTTGTCTTCTTTCCTAGACACCAAAGTCAGATGAGAAGGAGGCTTCCTCTTGTCTCATACCAATCAATCTTATATTATATCAGTTATAATGTATAACCAACCACAAAAGGTTAAAACTTAACAGACATATTACTGACATACCTTGAAGTTATAACCAAAGGTTAAATAGAAAAGAATACAAGAACCCAAACAGCTTTACCGCATAATAAGCAGTTATTGAGGTAGCAACACAAAGGAGCATACCTGTAATCATAGGTCAGAGGTTCTCCTACTTCAATGAATCGAGCAGCAAAGACACCAATTCGAGTCTCACCTTCAACCTGCCTTTAATAGGTAATAAAAGTAAATCATTATAGCATTGATCAAGGCACACAATGAGCATAAAGGAAGAACCAAATATATTGGACTTAACTTGCAACTAAGAAATATGACAAATATGTGATTATCAGAAAAAGGAGAGAAGAAATGAATACGTAGGGACCTAACTACACAGGAAAAATAAAAGCCATGGCATTCTACAGGTATATCTATTCGTTAATCAATTCCTAAACAATAATGGATGTTAGATACTGCGAGAAGACTTGATAGAAATTGAGCAATAATGAATGAAGGCATCTCAAAAGTTAAGCTTATCAAGAATCTCAACTAACCAACAGAGCATCGGTGCCCATAGAATATACCAATACAACAGTAACATACCCAGTGTAGTCCCACAAGTGGGGTTTGGGGAGGGTAGGATGTACGCAGACCTTACCTTTGTAATGTAGAGAGGCTCTTTTCGAAAGACCCTCGGCTCAAAAGGGAAGTATCCAACAGGATTGTAAGAAAAGAGACAGCAAAGTAGCAAAGATACAAAGCAAATGCAGCAACAGATAGCAATACACATCGAAGAGTAAGAAACTATGCAATAACTAATAATAATACCAAATGATAAGAGGAGAGGGGGAGGCTAGCTCACTCCCTCTCCCACACAAAATGCAACACTCAGCTACCTACTAACCTTCTACCCTAATCCTCGACCTTCATACCTTCCTATCTAAGGTCATGAATAATGATCAGTTAGCTGAAGTTGAGCCATATTCATGATTTTATGTGTCCTGGGATTTGACTGACTGTTATTTCTGGTATCTGGTCTAATATCAACTCTTCTTCTAGTAGGAAGTCGGTGTGACAGGGTAGAATAAACAACATTTATATAATTTCCTCTAGCATTCAATTTAGGGTGAAGGACACAAATTAGGGTAGAAGGTTAGTAGGTAAGAATGCATCCATACTCCTCCCTCCGTCCCATTTTATGGGAGGTAGTTTGACTCAGCACGGAGTTTAAGAAAGAAAAGAAGACTTTTAATAGTTTGGCTCAGCACGAAGTTTATGAAAAAGAAAAGAAGACTTTTAAAACTTGTGGTCTAAAATGAATGATAGAAACTTGTGTGGTTATAAATCATTTCATTAAGGGTAAAATGAACATTTTAAAGTTAAATTGTTACTTAATATAGAAATGTGTCATTCTTTTTTGGACTGACTAAAAAGGAAAACAAGTCATATAAATTGGGACAAAGGGAGTACTAGATAGGAAGTGATTTGTCTTGTTGCCCTTACTAGTAGTCGTAGGACTACTTTAGTAGTTTCTTGTTTTTAGATTTCTGTGACTATCCATTATTGCGTGTAGTTTGTTTGTAGTATTATTTTGTTGTAGTACTATTCTATTACTATTTGTTGTTTTTGATACTATCTATTGTCTATTGTACTTTCATTATGTCTTTTCCTAGACTATTTATGTCTTGAGACAGGGATCTATCGGAAACAGCCTCTCTACCTCACCTCTGAGGTAGAGGTAAGGTTTGCGTACACGCTACCCTCCCAGACCCCATTGTGTGGGACTACATTGGGCATGTTGTTGTTGTAACATTCAAATAAAAAGGAATAATACCTCAAAATTGAACAAAAATAAGAAGAGTGTATAAATGTATGTTACTTTGACATCATAAATGAAATCTATGTACTATTCTTCAATGTGGGTTAGGACTATGGTCATGTAACTTCAAAAAAAGTCAAGTCTGAGATGTAAGTGTTTGAATATATCCTTTTAATATTCAAGTTGATGTGATCTAGGCTTAGACCAGTGTTATGGAACAGCTCTAGTCTGATCCGGGAAAGATGTCACAGGAATATGTTAAAACACATCGAAGCAAAAATCACTAATATCTGATCTTAAAGAACAGTCCAAACAATCTGAAACAAGGAAATGCTATTTGAAGAAGTTAACTAACCATTTTTCCAATTTGCAATTAGGATCACAGCTATGATTGAGAAAACGGGACAAGTTTCCCTTGAAAGTTGCATCAATTGTGAAATCTTTCCGTAGTTCACACATGTAGAAATTTTGAACTCCCTTGTATTTCATGTCCCATAGCCTTTTTTCACACAAGGCATCATCAATAACTGAAACACGAAAAGATAACCAAATTAGAAACCTTAAAATGCCTACTAACACAAAAACAAAATGTCTCGACATTGACATTTGATAATATACATAAAGATTGCACAGCAAATGGGCCACTAAAGGCAATTTAGATTCAAAAGACATGTTGTTGGTGGGAGGTGGCAGGTATCCTGTGGAATTAGTCGAGGAGCGCAAAAGCTGGTCCGGACACCACTGTCATAAAATAAAAAAAAAATCTGCATCCAAATTAACTAGCAGAAAGTCCTCTGCTTCACATTGCACATTTCAAGCAGATGAGCTTGCTGAGCAGTACAAGGAATAATGGATGACATAGCAAGAGAATAAATGGATTTCAAAATGTCAAATAGGTTTTTGGGATTCAGGAAAAAGATTTACATGATACAAAGAGTTTCTCATAACTGTGGGTTTACATCAGGTACTGAACTCGTACTTGTTTATCCTAGTAATGGATGATATGCTATATGGTGACAAAATCATGCAAATTGATCAAACCGGCAAAGGCATCAATAAAAAATGTTGAATTGTGGAAAAGCAGTCTAGAAAGTTAAGGTTCACGATAAGTAAGTAAAACTGGATATCTGCAATTCAAACTTAGTCAACATAAGGAGATTGAAGCTGAGGTGAGACCAGACATGATTGCAGTACCTAAAACTAACAATTCAGATATCTAGGCTTGACACTCCAGGAGAATGTTGATCTAGATAAAGATATTAGATGTGACCAAAATATGATGGTTGAATTAGAAAAATGTTATCGGAGCATTATGTAATGAGAAGGATACCTACCAAAGTGAAAGGAAAGCTCTATAGAACAATTATATGTCCTACAATGATACATGGAAGTGAATATTGGGCCACTAAAATTCAACGTATCTACAAGATAAGTGTCTCAGGATGCGGATGCTAAGATGGACCTGTGGTCATACAAAATTAAACGGTTGAAAAAGACCACAATTGATAGAAAGTTCAACTACCACATGTTAAGGATAAAGAGGCTGCTTGAGGTACTTTGGCAATGTCTTGCAGCTAGAATTCATATAGTCGCCTCCAACTTGCCTTACCTTAAATTAAGGCAAGTTGGTTGTTTGATGCAGAGCATAACATTATATAGCTAAGTGTTGAGTGTAAATACTTGAAAGATGCTATAAGCACAAAAATACAGTTATGTGTAATAGAGATGTAGAAACATGAATAGCTCAGAAAATTATTTGAGAGTTGACAGCTTCACTTGTAAGAGAATCACCTTCGCCAATGTACTCAATTATGAAATCACCTTTGTTTATGGATTCAGATGCTACTACCCCCCAACCACAAAGTTCAGTCTGTAAAGCAACACAGAAAAGAATCAACCAAAGCAATGCATGAAGACATTCCACCACTTATAATAAATATGATAATCAAAACCATAAGCTGGATTCAAGGAAACTTGAGTACCAAAGTGTCACACCTTGACAACTTGTATCTTTCTATCTCTCCGAAATGGTCTGTTTGAGCACATATCAGAGCAATGGCACGCCTTCGAACAACTTATGCATTGAACCCTATTAAGTCACAATTTAACTGTCAAGAAAGCTACTTGTAAATATACAGCATGCACATGGACATTATAGTTATTGAGCTTCAAATGGGAAAACAGATACGCTTCATTCAGATTGGCAAACATGTTTAGATGAACCTTCATTGCTGCTACTGGAACCCCATTCCCACTAAAATTATCTAACATGCTGGACAAGGAGAAGAAAGTATATAAAGAACAGATTTCTAGAAGATCAATGAGACAATGAACCACACTGTAGAAAAAACAGCAGTAAACTGAGATTTACTCCCTAGTCCCGTCAAGGCTTCAATTGTTGTCTAACAAAAATAATTGAGCAGCAAGATCAACAAATTTGTTTGACCTGCCTATTATATTTATGGAGATGACAGAAGATGGTGATGTTGTTATTGGAGTTGGTGCAATATTGCTAGTCAACAACAACAACAATATATCCAGTACAGTCCCACTTACAAGTGAGGTCTGGGGAGGGTGGTGCGTATGCATACTTTATCCCTACCTTAGTAGGGTAGAGAGGTTGTTTCCGAGACCTTCGGCTCAAGAAAATATTGCTAGAGAAGTATGACTCAAAATCATGGTTTCAATTTAAATCATTTAATGGATATAGAAGGTTTTTTTCTTGAAACTGAAATGTATAAGATATTAAAGTTCAGAGTGCTCTCTAATAAAGATCTACCGTCAACAGAAGCAAGTCTAATATTTTGGTGAATATCACTATAAGAAACATGTATAGATGCATTAGCTGTCTGCATGTCCATAGTGATTGATACAAGTAAAGTATGGATGTTCGAGGCTGTTAATCCTGAGAATTCAGAAGAAAATCCTAATGTACAAGTAGCTAAGGAGATCCCATTTTGAACAAAAAGTAAGATGTTTGGAAGGAACTGATCAAAGGAAACACAGTATGGACAAGTCAATGGTGCAGAAAGGCTATGACATCCTCATCAGAAGTGGGAAAAGTATCATGTGCCTTGGAAATGAAATACTAACATTTTTGTAAAACTTAAGATGAAAAATGATGAGTGAACAAAATTATGACTTGACTATTGGATGGAGGTACAACTAAAAGAACTATGTATTATTTGCAACATTCAAAGGCAGAATGCAGAAATGACATTATCTCGAGGCATAAGATTCAGGAGAAGTTTCCAAGAGGGGAAGTGGAATCAATAAACCAGTTCTTCTCTAAGCTGCAAGAGTTTCGAAACCTTACAATTGAGCAGGAAACTCTATTATGAAAAGCAAGAAAGGTGGGAATTTCATCAGATCATCTATGAAGTTCTGCTGAAAGATCGAAGCATAATAGTTGTTGCGTCATCCCAATGAAGTTCTTGGTCAAGAATCAAATGCAGCAAGAAAATGTCCTTGGGAAGCAAAAGTGGCAGGTTTTGTATGGATGCAATTCATGAAGCTTGCACTAAGATAATTTAGTGAAGATAGGGTTTCAGTTGGCAAACAATAGTTACTTAAGTTCACCTTATTTCATCAAATAACAATAGTTACTTAAGTAATTCTAGTTGAGAGACAACTGTACACCTACTTCTGTACTGCACTTTTAGCTGGCAAGTATGGAATTTATATATTTGTATATTTTTGGTGTACAATGGGATACTCCTGGAACATTGAAAGGAATGTTGAAGACGTGGAAACTGAAAAAAAATCCAATTCGTCAACCAAATGTCACTAGAAAAAGAGAGTACTCCAGAAACCTTGGCTATACCGGACCTTATCCTAAAACTGAGACACTAATACACAAATAATATCATTACATAGGCTTAACTCTCTCAAAGTTGCATTAGAATATAAATCTCCACAGACATCCCTAAGATTCACATCAGGAATGATAACACCAAATCATTGCATATTTTTGACAATTAGCAAGAGCAGATTCCAGACTAGCAAGAACAGAATAGAAAACTACGCAACCATTGGCATTACCTGCAAACACAATTGTCCAAGCATTCTGTGGATTTGCAGTTTGTGCACCCAATATCAGCAATAACGCCATCACGCTTTTTCTTAATGAGGTAAGCATCTAATTCAGTTAAGGGTTTTCTGCATAGTACTACTTTTCCTGTTGACAAACTAACATAGCGAATTGTGATTTGTGTGCTTCTGTGATGCAGTTGAGTTTTTTGTTTTTCTACACATTTTGAACTTTCAAACACCAAAAACAAGATATCTTATTGCTACCAAGACCAAGTGTATGTAGCAATGGTTTGAAGGGCAAGTTTCCTGCTTGCTTCAACAGGGGAAAATGAACAATGTAGGGAATTCAGGAGATACTTATGTCCATAGGACTATGGCCCAAACCAGATTTGGAAATTGGAGCCTATTTTTTCAAGTAATTGATTGGGCCGCCTTTTGCTTCTTCATTTCATACACAAAATAAATCTTACATTGAACTTCTTTTTTTATAAAGGTTACATAGAAACTAAATTCATATTATGAAGATCCTGTGAGTGTTTTCAAGTGGCATAGACTTAGAATAAGCCCAAACTGAAACTCAAAGCTGCACAAGCTTATGACGAAATTGGTTCAGTTCTGTCAGGCTTTTCACTTACATCTGTCAGGCTTCAAATGGGAGCCGGGATCAAGAATATGAAAATGCAAAACAAAATCTTAATGATGAAGTGGTTATGGAAATTTATTACAGAAGCGAACATGCTGTGGAAGGAGGTCATTTGTGCAAAGTATGAAATGGAGGATAAATGGATTACAAAAGCAGTGGCCATTCCTTATAGCTGTAGTATCTGGAGATCAGTTAGGAATTTATGGCCACAATTCTTGTCTAAAATAAACTTCAAAGTGGGGAATGAACTCAAAGTGGCCTTTTGGGAGGACAAGTGGATAGCTCAGAGAACTTTGAAGCAACTATTCCCTGATCTACACCTACTAAGCTTTCAACGACAAGCAACTGTTGCTGAAATGTGGACAGGTCAGGGATGGAACCTTCATCTCAGAAGAAATCTTAATGACTGGGAGGTGGAAAGGATCGGTGCTCTCTATAACACCTTGGCCGCTTTCAACAACCTAGCTGGGGAAGAAGATACAGCTATATGGAAGATAGGTAACAAAGGAGTTTTCTCTGTGAACTCAGCATACAAGAAACTCACCACTTCAAACAACAGGATCAAACAATGGCGGCCTTGGAAGATGATATGGGGGACAAATATTACATATAAGGTCAATTGTTTCACATGGCTGCTGACCAGAGAAGTAGTACTGACACAGGAAAACATGAAGAAGATGAAATACCAATTGTGTTCCAGGTGCTACTTATGTGAAGAACAAATAGAGACAGTCAACCATCTTTTTTTACACTGCAAATAGGCAGACCAGCTATGGAGAATATTCATTTGTCTGAGGAAAATCACTTGGGTGAAACCAAGGAACATTGAAGGAGTATTGAAGTGCTGGATGAGAGTTGGCAATGCTACAGCAAAGGAGGAGAGATGGAAGATTGTCCCAGCTTGTATATGGTGGACAGTGTGGAAGGAAAGAAATCAAAGATGCTTCGAGGGAAAGCAAAACAATATGCAGAATTTTAAGATGAACTGCCTGGCTTTATACTATTTTTGGTGTGAACAAAAAGTGTTAGGTCAGACTGAAGAAATTTTTTATGTTTTAGACTATTTGTAACAAAAAGTACAAATAGGTTTCCTAGGTTGTAATTCTTTTGGAAGGGGGACTACACTTTGATGTAGTACACCTGTGGATATATAGACTAAAAAGTTACCTTTCTCAAAAAAAAACTGGTTCAGTTCTTCTAAAGATTGAGAAGCTTATCAGTTTATTATACTGTAACACCTTTTTCTATACGAAACTCACCCACAGAACCCCTTATTCAGGAGTCGACAGTGGTTCATACTCTCATCTCCCTTAATGACTTGAACCACCAACCTACAGTATCGTTTCCACTAGGCTGTCCCTCACTTCTCTACAATAAACCCGTCTATTTATTTATAATAGAAAAAGCTATTTAGTCTACAACAGATTGTTTTCCTTATTATGATTTCTTAGCTACTATTAACTATTCTCGTATCATTGAGTTAGAAGTTTATCAAACTTATAAACTAGAAAAGCCATGAATCTTATGCCTAGCTTGTTAAAAAGTATGTGTTGCCTTATTCTTATCTTTTAGATCACTAGAACTTAGTATAAGTCAACATCTCCCTTATAGGTGTCTTTCTGACTACAGCAGCATATAGAAACCGTTTAGCAAGAGCTAAGTATGTAATCACAAAGAATAAATGATAGGTTCAGTTCTCATGAAAAGGATTAAACAAGAGAAAAGAAAAGAGAAGAAACTATACACATTGAGGACTCAACAGTATTAACTTACGAAGATAAATTTAGGCAGCCTGGTAAAAATTAGATTGATATCAGTTGTTCATTTATTGATATGCTTACAACTACAATACAAATTCTAAATTTAAGAAGACTTGGCAATGAATATCCAAAGGATACTTCTCTTGATATGCACGTATGGAGGTGGTTCAGATCTGTTGTCAATCATGTCTTTCCAATTCATGTCAATCTTGAACTCCTCCTCCACATATGGTACAGGCAAATTAGTTAATATCTCCTGCAATAATATAAGTGAATCAGATATTGATTCCAAGCTAAAGAAAAGCAAACACTACTCAGAACTTCTCGAAATAATTAACCCCAAAGTTTTTAAAACCGTGAGATCTTCAACGTTTATGAGGAATAAGTAACACTCTATCTGTCAATAATTAGAGAACCCAAGATTCTGAGTATCTAAAAGAACCAAATGCCCATACAAGTTCATACTATTTGCATCAAACATTGAATGATATAGATATATCGAGAAAGTCAAGATAGATGGTAATGTAACTTAATGGGGGAAGAGAAAATACAATAGTATGATCCTATTACCAACTATATAATAACAAAAAGAAGGGCGGATTGGTGTTAATTGGAGATGCCGTAAAACAGTGCATTGTGAAGGTGACAAGGCACAGAGACCAAACAGATTCACTTTTTAACATTCTTTGATCACTTTTCACTACTAAGAGAGTGTGAGTGTTCATATGATGGATTACCTAAATTGTTTCCTAAGTTGCTCGGACTCTTCACATTTGGTGCCCCGCCCGTGTCAACGTGACGTGGGTGTGGGTGGGGTGTGGGAACTGTCCGATCCAGTCAACCAACTGGTTTTGGGTACTTTGACTAAAATCGATGGAAAAATTCCGGGCAGATTCAATGATTTTTGTGATTAAAACAAAAGCTAAGGTGAAATTGAAGAAAATGGAATACCTTGTATGCAGAAATTTCTTTGTCACTCATTTTCCTTCGTCTCCTTCTAGGATTCTCCTTTTGACCAATATTCTCTTCAAGTTTTCCACATAATCTCGTAATTTAGGTTTTATGACTCTATTTTATAGATATTTGAATTATTTTTAGCCAAATTTCTGCACCATATCAATACATGCATCCGTGTTACCAAATTTTAAAATTTATATCATAAAGGATCCGACCTCTAGATCCGCACTCGTATCGGACACTCACACCCGAGTCTGAGCAACATAGATGATTTCTACCACGTGGGCTCCTTCGAAGAGAGTTATAACGTTTCTTTTGTAGTGCTTATGCCAAAGAAGAGTGGTGCTAACGGACACAGGATTTAGACCGACTGGTCTGGCAGGTAATTTAATAATGCACGTGCTCATAAGGATTAAAACTGGTGATGGATGCAGTTAACTTCACAATCATTATTTATATATATATGAACAGAAGCAAATTCTTGATGTAGTTCTCACAACAAATGAGTTATTGGATACAAGTTCAAGTGGAATAATGCATTTTTTCGCAAACTCAATATTAAAAGAGTTTATGATCATAGAACATGGACTCCCAATTATGAATGTGTGTGTGCGTGCGTGTTTGAAGATTTAGGTTTGGACATGGTGCTAAAATTCTTGATTCTGTGAAAAGTCAAGAATTCTTGATTCTGTGAAAACGCATGCTTCCACTAGACCTTGTATCCAACAACTCATTTGTTATAAGAACTACATCAAGAATTTGCTTCTGTTGACTTCATGGATAAGATATATGCACCTTTTCTGTTATTTGATGGAGGTCCTCAGTGGACTAATATAGAAAACTGTGGTAGGGACAACCTTGAAGGATGCATACTATTAGTTGTTTAGTTTGACGAAGGATAAAGAGGATTTTGTAGCCGATTACTTAAGAAGGAATGACTACGTCATGTGAGATGTAAGCTTGAGGAAAGCCATCTAAGTGTATTATGCAATCTTAACATAGAATAACTTAATGAAGATAGGGAAGATTGTTGTAAGATGCAGTTTTGTCAAAGGTGTGCTTTAAGCATGCTTGAGCCTTGAAGCGAGGTATAAAACATGTTGAGTGCTTCGCCTCACTTAGTGGGTGCTTCAATGTCGTCATCAAGGCTTATTTTTCCTTGTCAATAAGCACAGTCATGAAGAGGCGACTCTAAACTGATAGTTTAATATATCGTAATCTTGTTTCAATTTCTTTATCAATATATATATGTTATTCATGCTTATAATTATTAGTCTTGGACTACACACACATACATATTTGTATTTTTTTACTCCATTTGCATCTTTCTTCATTAAATCCCATGTTTTTTTGCACTTACAGCCTAAATGGACCTTACAGCTTTTTTGCTTTTTTCGTCTTTGATAACACTGGTAAGATGGTGTTGTTCGTTTAAAGGGTATGAAAAAAAGACTAGTTGGATCAAATATAAGGACCCTTGTACTTCTTTTTTGATTGTTATATATGAACTCTTGTACTTTGTTTATCAGTATTTTATCAAACATTACAATAGATAATGGATGAAGTAGTGCCGAGTTGGAGGCTATAGAAGATTGATATCGAGAAGAAAAGTTAACTCGGAGACCAACGTTGTGTGGTGTATCTTTTCTTTTGACTTATTTGGTAGTATACAGATAGAAAATTGTTATAGAATAGCAACAGATACAAGTATAAAACAATTTTTTATTGAATTTATAATATTAGTGTACAGAGGATCAACTGGGTAAAAACAACTATTGTTGAGCCATATTATAAATGATTACATACACTTGACGCCGTCCTACTATAAAGGGTTTTAGTAATTAAAAAAACAATGAATGAAAGGCTTTCATCAAGAATCACATGCAACAAACATGGTTTAATAAATATCTAACCTCCAAATTACTTGCTGGGGCTTCATGCTGCTTATGAAACAAGATACGTCAGTCCTGTCATGTCAGCCAGCCTAATCAATCAAAAATAAAGATCCAGTGATAGAAACTACTGTATATTGAATTACTTTGCTGTTATTTCATCACTTTGTTCAAATACTAATAGCATCACAGAGAAATCAAATCAAGAATAACATCATGATTTGATTATTGCTCAATGTGCGAATAATGCAAAATCATAGCAAACTCTGTCAAATATTGCAGGCACAAAAATAAAAAATTAACATATACAGCAAAATATCTAAGAGAGTGATTCCTTCAAATGTTTGTTCTGCATTACGAGTTATGATCATTTCATTATTATTATACAAAAGATGTCTCTTGGAGAACTTATCTAATAGAAATAGAACTGTGTTGATGAACAAATGAAGAGATTGACCTTCTCCAAACGCCAATCGGATGGATGCTTCCAACAAATAACTCGCCCTGGCTGATCATTTAAATGAACCACGTGCTCCGGAAATGCTGCACACTTATCATGTGATGCTAGTGGACATCTGATGCACCGCCAGAGATGTATCTTTTTATTACAAACATAACATACCTATTCAGGAAAGAAACATCATATGCACACCAGTTATAATGATCATCCCAGGACAAGGGCATGGTATTTAAATAATCGATTTTATGCAACATTTTCCTAAACACAACTGGAGCCTTGTAGATGGGAAAATGCACAAACAGAAGGAAGAAAAATGATATCTATCTTTTCCTAAAACAGATAGATCATAGTTTAGCTCAAAACTAAAAGTTCCATGAAGGGAAAGTACCCCCCCAATTTAGGATTAGAGCTTCGGTTCTACTGCCAAAATTGAAGCAGCAGATATAAGTGGTATACCACCTTGGTGAAGGTAAGATTCTAGCATGTTGCTAAAGCGGGCAGGAAATCGACAAGCTTTAAGAAACAAAATATGCACAGCTAAGACTATGTAAAAATCAAAGTGAGTAAGAATAAACTGTGCTAATCAAATTCAAATCAAACATATTAAGTAGGAAATCTGTTTTGTGATCGTTCAGCCAAGAATCGAGATGTATACTAAATCCAACTTACATGTTGAGGGCACTTAAACATTTTGGGAGAAGATAACCCAAGTCTTTCTTTAGCACATTCTAAGTGGAAAACTCCCATACAATCTCGAACAGAGCATTCTACCTCATCACCTGGAAAAATTAATCCTTGGCAAACAGAGCACTCAACCTGACACAAAATTTCGAAACATTGGAAAATTTTATTATCAATTGATCAAATAAAACATCTAACAAGTGTTTGTCTCCTAAAATATTTAAAGAGGAAAGAGTCAGGGGCTTTTCTTCTGTGATTTTCTTACTCCTCAGCCCCACTCATTCAATGGTGTGTTATGATACTAAATGCAACAATATCATGCATTAAAGAGCACAAAATTAATTATTTAGCAAACAGTTCATTTTCTGGATCAATGTAAGAACTTAACACCCTCCTCCTTCTTTTTGGTGCACCCATAGGATTCCTACATGTGTAGATGAGTGGGTATTATTTGTAAAAAACATGTCCTCTTGTAAGGTTTTCTACTTTTGGTGTACTTCTTGTATACGGGCAAGCTTTTGCCCTTTTCTAAATGAAATATTACTTTATCTAAAAAGGCTTAGCACCCTCCTCCACAGCACACTCATGAGAATGGACAAACATAACACAGAGGCCAACATCAAGTAACTATGAATAAGCATGGATTTGTCTCTGATACCATGTTAAAGAGAATGGACATTGAGCCTAACTTAAACCCAATAGCTAGCTCATGAAGTGAACTAGTGAAGATTACTCAAAATTATACAAGGATAAAACCCATTTCATCAACAATGTGGAACACTTAATAACTAAAAACACAAATAACAATTACAAGGACAAACTATGATTAAGTGAAATCATTAAATATTACCATTGCAACCCTTCAGGATAGAGCCTACGAGGAATGACATGCACATCTTAGCACCTTGGTCTTAAATTGAACCCCTCTCTAAGCAACGCGAAATGCTCAACCTATTTCAAACCTAAACTTCAAGGAACTTGGGGACTTGCTAATGAAACACTCTCCCTATTTGAAAACACTATTGGTTTCAAGCTTAACTAAGATATAAGATAAAATTCAAAGGTGAGCTCAAGCTAAACTTACACAAAATCTAGTAAAATTCGAGGTCAATATAGAGCTTACATAATCTGATATCTGTTAATAGACATAATTGATTGGCTTCCAAGCTATCTCCACCTATGTCAATCTGATATTTGTTAGCAGACATAGTTGATTGGCTTCAAAGCTCTCTCCACCTATATCTCAGGAAAGAGCAAATAGCCAAAGCTACACGGTTTCAGCTGCTTAGAGAGAGTACATCTAAAATTCAAGAAACATACTCGAACTTGGTTGAGACAACTATAGGTGCATGAACCGATTTCTCTAGCTAAACACTATCTCTGATGCATGCAAACAGAAATGTCAGTTTTCATTGTGGACACCAACCAAATTTTTTTCTACATTTCCTTACAAGGGCAGATACAAGATAACATGAATAATTTATATCTCACGGCAAATCCCAAATGGTAATAGCAGAGACCAAATAGCTACATTTTCTACTGACATACTTCAAATTCATCAACAATATACCAAGTGTGATCCCCAAGTGAGGTTTGGGAAGAGTAGAGCGTACATAGACCTTACCCCTACCTTGGGAGGTAGAGAGATTGTTTCTGATATACCACGTTGGCACGACCCGAAATAGGATCATGATAGAGCCTAAAGCAATATGTAAGACTAACAAGTGGGGTTGGAGAGGGTAGAGTGTACACAGCCCTTACCCCTAACTCAACTGTCTTCGGGCAATATTCAAATTCATCAACAATAATCATTAAAAAGGAAATAGAAGAATAAGTTTACCGATTTGGGAGCATGAATAAGGAATGGCAATACACAATTGCGTTTATCTACACCAGCATTGACCTTCCTCTCAACCCAATCTTTAACAAACTCATCCAAACTCTTTTTCGCCACCGACCCACCACCACTTGACCTCAAACCCCTGATTCCCAAATCACCACAACCATTATTTTCCAGTTTCAACTGGTCTTCTTTCTGTTCCAATTCAACACACCCATTGTTATCCGGTTTCAAATCGTCTTCTATTTGCAAATTAGGGAACCCCAGCTGGGAATTTCTGTCAGAAACTAGTTCCTGCATTTGGGCATCAGATTCACTGGATTTGGTTATCAAAACACTTACTCCCAATACACCACAACCATTATTTTCCGGTTTCAACTCGTCTTCTTTCTGTTCCGACTCAACACAACCATTGTTATCCGGTTCCAACTCTTCTTTCTGCAAAGAAGGGAACACCAAGTGGGAATTTTGGTCAGAAACTAGTTCCTGCATTTGGATATCAGATTGACTGGATTTGGGTATCAAATCCCTTATTCCCAACTCACCATAACCATTATTTTCCAGTTTCAACTCGTCTTCTTTCTGCAAAATAGGAGACCCCAACTGGGAATTTGGGTCAGAAACTAGTTGCTCAATTTGGGTATCAGATTGACTCGATTTGGGTATTAATACCCTGATTCCCAACTCACCACAACCATTATTTTCCAGTTTAAACTCATCTTTCTGTTCCAACTCAACACACCCATTGTTTTCCGGTTTCAACTCGTCTTCTTTCAGCAAAATAGGGAACGCCAGCTGGGAATTTCGGTCAGAAACTAGTACCTGGATTTGGGTATCAGAATCACTGGTTTTGGATATCAATAGTTTCAACTCCTCCCCTTTCTGTTCCAACTCAACACACTCATTGTTTTCCGGTTTCAACACGTCTTCTTTCAACAAAATAGGGAACCCCAGCTGGGAATTTCGGTCAGAAACTAGTTCCTGCATTTGGGTATCAGATTCACTGGATTTGGGTGTCAATAGTTTCAACTCGTCCTCTTTCTGTACCAACTCAACACACCCATTGTTTTCCAGCTTCAACTCGTCTTCTTTGAGCAAAATAGGGAACCCCAGCTGGGAATTTCGGTCAGAAACTAGTTCCTGCATTTGGGTATCAGATTCACAACAAACTTCTAGATTTGGGCAAGAAATCAAAGCTAAAGATGAAGGCAATGATTCTTCTGGTACTGATGGCAATGGAGAATCCAAAAGAATGCCAAAATCAGGCATTTTTGGCTCAATGGGTACCCCCTAAACTGCTAGATATTGATACAAAGAGGATTTGGCTGCATCTACTCTGTGTGTGAGTGAGAGAGAAAGAAGAAATTTGGGAGGAAAATTCAGTGGGCGGGAAAGCTGAAATTTTTATAAGAAAATAAGGGGGTAAAAGTGCTAAATTCAAGATTTTGGGGGAATAATTTTGAAATAAATACATGTTGTTTGACTAGGGTCGTTAGAATTATTTTATCTTACGTTTAGCTAAGGAATAAGGATATTAGTTAGTTTCGGCATTATTTATTCCATCACTTTGTATTATTGGAATAAGCCATCTTGTATATATGATGAAATAATTTTGTAAATAAGCCATCTCTAATGTCAAACAACTCCTTACGGATTTGTAAAGTTTTTTTTAATTGAGTATTTCCAATGAAGTACGCATCTATTTTTGTTTTTTCATTCGGTGTAATTAAATCTAAATTAGATATTAAGGGGTCGTTTGGTAGAAAGAATAATAACGTAAGGATTAATAGTGCAGAAATTAGTAGTGCATGGTTTATTTTTTATCAAGTGTTTGGTTCATTTATTTCTACTTCATCTTGTGTTTGGATTAAAACTTTACAAAAAACTTCTTTCCAATTACACCCTCGAATTATTATAAGATTTTCTATTTTATGTAATCGGGACATGTAGATAATTGTCAGACAATATTATTTTTCTATGATCTTCTAACTAGCTAGGAGAAGAACAATTTTGTTGTCATGTTTGTTATTTTCCCACTTGAATTATTTGAGGTAAATAATTGTCATCTTAATAAATTAATCACTTAAAAACGTTAATTTTCAATTTAGAATAGATAGACCATCTACTTTAAACCGAAAAGATGGTAAACAATAATAAGATCGAATAAACCATCTATATTTATACATGAAAATTTCAAGTTCTAGTTTCAATATGTATGCAATTTTATAAATTGTTCAAAGTACAAATAATTAGAAACCCACAAATATATTAACAAATAATACACTCAATTAAAATCACAGACGTCATGTGATGATATATTTGCCTTTTCAATTAGTAAATGTTAAACGACTCACATTTCAAGTATTGTATTGATTTGTATTGAATTTATTTAGCAACAAACAACTCTCTTTAAATAATAAATTTTGTAAGTTAATTTATTTAAATAAATTTACTAGAACAAATATAAAACATAAAATCAAGAAAATAAATAAATGTTTAAAATGATTTGAGGAATTTTTTTATCGTTACATAGAATATTAAATCCTATATATTACTAATACCACCAAATAAAAAGTATTAATAATATTGATAATGAAATTTTCGTAAGACCCGATATTTATCTTTCCTTATTAAAATATAGGAATGAACAGAATCATCAAATATTGTTCATATTTAATCTACTTAAATTAAGGAATAAGAAATATAACTAGCTACCTCATTTTTTTTAAGGGAAATGCCATATTTAAAGTATTTAATTGTTACTCATTTATAAAGCAAGTATATATGATAAATTATGTAATTTAAAATATAATTCTAGATTATGATAAACGACAAAATTTTAAATATATTCGATCGAAATTCATACAAAAATAATTAAACTTCAGACATATACAAATTTAGACAAAGTATGTTTGAAATTGTTCAAAGCGGTATATTTGTAAAACAAAAAAAAGACATGCACAAGTCAAATGATGGCATCAAAATCGGGATCCATACATATTGCCTTATTTTACTTCAAAGTCATTCTTTCATATATGAATTCACATTAATCAAACACTAAATTAGCAGATACTGAATATAGAACGGAAATATATATATAAAAATAACCTAGAAATTAAAGGAGGCTTAACCCTTTATTTAAGGAACTATTTTGATCTTTTCCTTACGCAAGGTAATTTTTCTCCTTTATTTAAGACATTATTTTGATTATTTAGTTCCCTCACCAAATTAAATTTCAACAATATGAAGATATCATTAATAGAACCTTGTGACAATAATAGCCATATTGTGGCCTTTAATGAAGAACAAATCAAGAAGCCATCCAAAGTTGAGAATTCTAATAAACCATGTAGTCAAGTTCTACCCTTTGTTTTAATATTTCTCTTCACATGTTTTGTTAATTTATTAATTTGTTGTTTAGTTCCAAATCATCCCCAAATTTCAATTGAAGCAATCACAGCTTCTAAAATTGATATTTCCTCATCACCATTGACTCACTATACATCCCTTTCTGCTCATAACTTGACTATCAATTTCGTCGTCGAAAATCTTGATCGTCGTGAAGTTGAATACGAAAGTATACTCGTTTTGATTTCCTATAAAGAAAATATTCTATGGGCGAACACATTAGGTCTTTATCATCAACAGAAAGGAGAGCGTACTCCAGTACAGATACATTTTGATAATTCGCCTATCGAGATAAAGGGCAATGATGTGGCTAAGGAGATGACTACAACAAATGGGTATGGAGTTTTTACGGTGGAAATACATAATACTTACAAATGGTATAAATCAAGAGTTCGTTGCTACGATGTAAAGATTCATCAATTTTCATCATCATCTACACAAGAGATCACACCAAGATTTCCAAAGAAATGTAGCAACATTTGACTCCTAGCAATTTCTCATTTTTTTAAAAATTTATCGTGGATTTCGAAGATGTCCACCTAGCAATTTCTCATTTTTTTAAAAAAATTGTCGTGGATTTCAAAGATGTCCATCTAGCAATTTCTCATTTTTAAAAAAAAATTAGCGTGGATTTTGAAGATATCCACCTAACAATTTCTAATATATTTTTTTAATTATGAAAGCGAATATGACAGATATTATGAACTATTTTTGTTTGATATATTTCGATTTATAATATTAATGGTTAGCGTACTATGAAACAACAATTAATTTGATCCAAAGAGACCTTATATTTTTGTTATGATGCATAATATATATTAATGTTGTCGATTAGCTAAATCTTTTAACAATTTTTTTTACAAAAACTGAGATTGTAGTTTAGATGAGAATGTTTATTATTTTCACAACACTTGCTCTTGTAAAGTTGTTATTTAGCTAACTTACTTGCAAATGAATCGGATAACTCATCAGAATCGAATTTAAATTAATTAGGTTAATAGATTTTAAATAAAAATTAATAATGAAATTAAAAATTCACAATTCCTCTTCGAGTATTCCTTTTAAAAGTCCTCGATCCTTTGACTTATGATTAATTAGTTCTTACTATAATTTTTTCTCATATGATAAAATTTGATATCTTGACTATTATAAAATATAAAGAACTTTTTGGCCACTACCTTCATAAGATAGTAGTAACCAATAGAAACAACAATTATTTAAGAGTAAAAAGGATATACAATTGCATATCCAGAATTATATAGTGTATAATAATTTCATGTCCTAGATCGAAAAAAAAAAAAAAAACTCAACGATATTATCGAATTTTTAAAGACTCATTTATGTCATTTGTTAAAAGTTTGGCTCATCTATGCTATTTTCATTCGAGAATAGATTCATCCATGTCATTATTTGTTAACTGAAATGGTATAGATGAGTCTAACTTTTAATTAATGACATAGATGAGTCTTTTCTCAAAGTTCAATGGCATATTTAAGGTTTTTTCCTTTTTTAAAAATAATTAATGATTTGGCCGAATCATAATTGACCACGTGTAATAAATGGTTTTGCAAAATCGAAATTATTTTCTGTTAATAAATAATGGCATGAATGAGCCTTTTCTCAAACGAAAAAGGCATAGATGAGCCAATTTTTTAACGGTTGATATAGGTAAGGTTTTTCTCAAAGTTTGATGAAATATTTGAGCCTTTAAAATAAAAAGAACTTTTCCAACTATCTTCCTAAGAGCTTAGTGATCCGTAAAAACAATACTACCTTTGATCACTTTTAATTGTCATGTTGCGCTTTTCGAAAGTTAATTTGACTAATTTTCAAAGTTAAATTAGATTACATTAATTCGATATTTTAAACAAAAAAATTGGATATTCAAAAACTATATGAAAAGTACTATAAATTGTAATTTTTAGCATATCAATATGATGAAAAAATATAATCATAAAATTGTAGTCAAAGTTCTTATAGTTTGACTCTAAAAAAAGAAATCATGACAATTAAAAGTGGATGGGGGGAGTAATTATTTAAGAGTAAAAAGGATTTACAATTGCATATATATATCCTGAATTAATATAATGTACAATAATTTAATGGCCTGGATAAATATAAATAAAAACAAATTGAACCTAATGGAGGACTATTTTACGGGGAAAAAAAATATACTTTTGGTTTCTTATTAATTTTTTAGATGAAATTACATAGCTATAATAATGATGTAATTTAAAATATAATTGTAGTCTGTAGATTATGATAAATGATCGAATTTAAAATATATGTGATTGAAATTCATGCAAAAATGATTGAACTTCCGACATACAAAATTTTTGAACAATGTATGTTTGAAGTTGTCCAAAGTAGTATATACGTTCAAAACAAAAAAAAAGGCATGCACAAGTTAAATGATGGCATCAAAATCGGGATCCGTACACATTGCCTTGTTTTACTTCAAAGTCATACTTCTTGATATGAATCAAAATTAATCAGGCTTTAAATTAGCAGATACTAAATACTCGATGAAATAACTTATAAATTAAAGGTGACTTAACCCTTTATTTAAGGGACTAATTTGATCTTTTCCTTACCCAAAGTACCTTTTCTCCTTTATTTAAGACACTATTTTGATTGTTTATTTTCCTCACCAAATTAAAGTTTAGCAATATGAAGATAGCATTAATAGAACCTTGTGATAATAATAGTCACATTGTGGTCTTTAATGAAAAACAAATCAAGAAGCCATCCAAAGTTAAAAATTCTAATATGAGTTTATGTTGTCAATTTCTAAACTTTTTTATGTTTATTTCATTCACATGTTTTGTAATTTATTTGATTAGTTGTTCAGCTACAAATCATCCACAAATTTCAATTGAAGCAATCACAGCTTCTAAAATTGATATTTCTTCATCATCAACTCATTATACATCCCTTTCTGCTCATAACTTGACTATCAACTTCATCGTCGAGAATCTTGACCCTCGTGAAGTTGAATACAAAAGTGTAGTCGTTTCGATTTCCTACAAAGGAAATATTCTCTGGGCAAACACATTAGAACTTTATCATCAACAGAAAGGAGAACGTACCCCAATACAAGTGCATTTTCATAATTCAGTCATCGAGATAAAGGGCGATGATGTGGCTAAAGAAATGAGTACTACTAGTGGATATGGATTTTTCAGAGTGGACATAAATGGAATTTATAGGTGGAATAAATTGGAAGTTCGTTGCAATGATGTGAAAATTCATACATTTTCATCATCATTTACACAAGAAATCACATCAATATTTCCAAAAAAATGTACCAAAGTAGACATCCCTCTTGATCTTTTTTTTAAAAAAAAATAAAATAAAATATTTTTATCACCATGTATTATATGTTTAACGTTTTCGATGTGAATGCAGGTCATTGATGAGAAAGGCTGGCAAGCATATAGTTAGGCATAAGGAAGGGGCATATAAGAAGCTTTTTAAATAATCGCTAATATGTATTTTGTTATGATGCATATATTATGATTAACCAAAAATAAATAAATTGAGATTATAGTTGGAAATTAAACTATTTTTCATTTAATTTCTTCCCATGAGTTAAATGAGAATGTTTATTATTTTTACAAAACTGCTCTTGTAAAGTTGTTCTTTCGCAAAAATCAAAAGTATCAATGATCGTATTTTACATGGTTCAAATTTTAATAGAAACAAAAAATATATATACTAGATGATTTTTGTTTATTTGCCTAAGCTTTGGTAGACGATAAGAATATCTGAAATCTATATTGGTGAAATTTAATATGTATTCAATGAAATAGACGAAGTACGTACAATCACATCCGTTGTCTCAAAGACACTAACACTTTGTTTAGATGATTGTTACATATTGTTCCGTAATGTATTATATTGTATTATTGAATACAGTGCTTGGATAAATTGTATTATTTTCTCTCGTTATGTAATGTCATGCATCAATCATTTGAATGATAAATATGTCAACAAAGTAGGCTATGGGATAGAGCTACTTAAAAAATGTAGGGTAAATAATAAAATAAGATTACTAAATAGTATATAAAGACAAATGAAAATAAAATATCAAGGTAACGACGCGATCGTATCAAATCAATTGTTACACAAAACAAGATCTTATGTCCTTACCTAACGATGAATTTAAACGATACAATACTAACAATGTTTAATATACTGTGATTTCTATTCATTCTAACAAAACAAACATGGTGTTAATTATATTAACAAAACTACAATACAATAAGTAACAACCATCCAAACAATGTGTAACACAATGTGATTTCTATTCATTTTTTTTCTTCAAATAAACTCAAGAAAATTGTAATTAATACTCATTTTACTAGAAAATAAAATATTACATTTGATAAAACTCTTAAAATTCCTTCTAAGGAAAGTAAAAATTATTACCTACCCACAATCTAATAGAGCATTTTTTATATTATATAGCAAAAAAAAAAAAGAAGACATAATTTTATATTATATATTATATTTATATTATCTCTAAAAAGTTATCGTAATCCCTTAGTGCATAACCTTGGATATTATAGTAATTCTTTTGTTTATTTAAAAAAATTATATATCGTTAGTGTTATTTTATTTTTTTCATTTGATTTGATGTTCGATAGTTGTACAGAGCCTGACTCAATCAAAATAATTCTCCAATAAATTTGAATTTGTGTTAGAAAATTTCATATTACAGGTAAAGTATTTCTTAACAAAGGCAATTTCATATATGGTCTCATACCTGAGACCTCTAATCACGGTAATTTATACTCAATTAGGTCACTTTGTACGTAATACACAATCTACCTTATTTTTAAGATTATAAATTCGATATTTTTTTTTGAGGTTTGCACGTAGATATTCTTATTTTTGCTGATGTGATACTGTAATTTCTTACGTCTACATAAGTCGTAACTAATAAATTTGCAAAAATAGTTGTTAATAATTATTATACTTTATCATGTAAAATAAAAATTTCGTCCCTAATTAATGTTGTATCTACTTGATAAGTACGTGGAAAATGCACATCTTGAATAACAAATTAATTAAATTACTACTCTATCACTAATTAAACTCTATATTCACAATTTAAATCCAATTAGGAAAAAATTAAAATATTTACCATATTGAAAAATCTCAATTTTTTTCTCATAAAGGTCTAACGTGTTCGCGCTCAAAGAACGTAGCCCCTGTCGAGTATTATTATTGAATCAATGTCAAACGGGTCAAAGGCTTAGAGTGAGACAAGTCAGGAATCTTAAAGCCCTAACGTGTTTGCCCAAAGGACATCTCCCTCGCGTAAGAACATGGATCCAGTTAAAAAAATAAAGGATTAAAATCAGCATTTCCACGACTTATAGTCAATGTATGTGTTTCTTTATCGTAGATTTGTTCATAAATGGAATTTGGAGAGAGTATTGTGTACGCAGATGTCACCTCAACGCAATCAAATTTATTTAAATATGACATAAATATAGTGCTCGAAAATGATTGCAAAATTAGAGGTATATGAAGTGGTTTGTTATAGGAAAATTTGAAATTTGAATCATGATCACAAAACTAATAAAAATCAGTAAAGCTATTCTTAGAACATAAAATGGTGACAAAGAAACATGTGGGGTTTAGTTTAGATATATTGTGAATTGTGATAAAAGATGTACCAAATATTTTTTGGTAATAAATTTAAAAAAAACCAATATATTTACTAGTAGAGTCTTTTAGTAAGACAAAAATGAAAGTTGGAAAAGTGCATGTCCATAAAGCCATTTTGAGGCCACAAAAATGTTGTTAAAATGAGTGGATGATAATAAATCCCTTTTTAGAAAAATACTTCTGTACTTCTATATTTTGAAATATATTTGTGAGATATTGAAATATTTATTTCAAGAGTATTTCAAGTAAAATAACGATTTTATTTATAACTTTTTGTATAAAAACTAAAACAAGTGCAATCGTAGTCTGGTCCTCTCGTTTAAGAGTATGAGGTTCCTCTAGAGTGAAGTTGTTGGGGGTATTCTATCCCACGAAGGAACAAGAGATGCTGTCGTGTAAGAAACTTAGGTAAGACATACGCTCTTTTAGCCAGTTTATTAAGACTTTAATTCATTTTATAAACCTAAGACCACTCTTGAAATACAATCAAATCTTTTTATTATAATAATGTCGTTCTTTTATCACAATGTTTTTTAGATTCTACATTTCGAACATATAATAATATATCACAAGACTTAAAATCATTTTAAAACACAAAAAAAACTTGATCATCACAATAAAATGTTATTATAGAGTGTGACTGTTATACGATTTTTGAAAACAACCACAAGAATTCAATTGAAAAGGATATTTCATTATTATTATCTAGTGAAAATGACCTAAATTATCTTTTGTCTTTGCTCTCAATAACAACCACACATATAATAAGATGTAGATAGATAGATAACATAACTTGTTTCAATTTTTTTAATTTTTTTTTGGATGTGATAAGAAAATGTTGATCACACAAAATTTTATCAATTGCTATTCTTCATCTACCA
The DNA here is from genome assembly GCF_019186545.1 of Solanum stenotomum. NCBI lineage: Eukaryota > Viridiplantae > Streptophyta > Magnoliopsida > Solanales > Solanaceae > Solanum > Solanum stenotomum. The sequence continues at coordinate 53,319,892 of NC_064290.1, forward strand.
ATTTTTCTTATATTTTTTTGAAATATAGAAAAAGAAGACTGAGTACTAAACATTCAACAATTTCATTTGCAAAAAAGAGAGAATCTTCTGAGAAATCAAAAGTTGAAGAAAGCTCGATTTCATCATTGAAAATTCCAAGAAATTTTCTTATTCAAGCTGTTGTTGGAGTTTTTGCTTTGGGGTTCATTGATGCAGGGTAAATTTTCCTAATTTATAAATTTTGTTTATTTATATCTATTCACATTTTAGAATACATTTCATTACGCTAGCATGAACTAGAGATCTTGAGTTCGAGTTTGGAAACGAAGATCAGAGAAATTCTTAGTGCGGAGGGGTTTCCCTCCACCTTATTAAGAAAATCAGGAATTAGCGACTGACAAATTTGACAACTAAACAACAAAATTCGTTATTAATTCTATTTAGCGATGATTAGCAACTAAGTTTATAGATAATTTCTTGAAGTGAACGACTCTGACAAGACATGAATTCTAATTAGTCGGATCAATATGTTTCACATACATTTCAAGTTGCTACAATAAACCCTCTTTGTTGTCATTTTTATGGAAAATTGATATAAATAGCTGCTCACTAAAAAAAATAGTTTATATATAAAATATGCATATAATATATCTAAATATCATGTATATTAGCTAGAAATTATAAATATTTTTTATCGAGCGGTCAATTGGTGTAACTTTTCCTCTTTTTTATTTTTTTCATATTTTTAACTTAATAATATTTCAGGTATAGTGGAGATTGGTCAAGAATTGGAGTGATCTCAAAGGATAATGAAGATTTACTGAAAATTGCAGCATTTTTTATAGTACCATTGTGTCTCTTTGTGATATTTTCTTTCTCTAAGAAAATTGAAGAATGAAAGCTTTCTATATTTTTATCCTTTTTTCTTAAAGCACAATTTATTTTTTTAAAATTTTCAATCAAGTTATTACCCTATCTTCTAAGTTGAAATATCATTACTATCAGTCATTACCATCAACTACTTCATAACTCGTTTTCTTAGCAAAACACGATTGAGTAAAAGACCATATATATTTCAATACTCTATCTACGGAGACTCTAAGAAATAAGGAAGAGGGAATATGCGAAATAAGAGAATTCTTGTGTTTTCTTTCGACTTACACTTCAATTTGGGGATTTTGAGGTGTGTGTCATCATGACCTCAATTTTTGAATGGTGACATAAACGTTATTTATAATCTCAATCCATCATAATATTTAAAGGTAGCCTAAAGAATTTACCTTTTATTTTACCATTCAAGCTTTGTCGGATCAAATCGGCCCCCTTTTGGTGCTCTTGAATTTTCTTGTAAATCTAAGGATTTTTAGAGGATTCTAGTTAGGACTTAGGATTAGCATTAGATATTTATCGTACTTTTTATTTACGCACTCTTTAAAAAATATTGATTAAGAGGAATGTTTAACTATTTTATCCTAGTTTATATCTTAAGTTATAATCTCTCTTCATTGAATATTTACTTTGTTTATGTGTTATAAGTAAGGTGTCTGTAATTTTCAAGAATAATCACTATTAAGTACTTGGGTAAAATGAGAAGAAGAAAAAAAATTCTCTCCAATTTTTGTGGAATAGTTTGAATTTCGAGAGTTAAACAATTTTAGTTTGACCGTGAATTTGGATATGTGAAATCCTTGAATTTTTTTAAATAAAATTTATATATTTGGAAACTAAATAAAAAGTACTATAAGTCACAATAATTGACAACTGGTATATATATAAAAGATAGAGCTATTTAAATCTCAAAATTTAAAAGATAACACTTACATTAAGATGAAATTTCTAAAATAATAATTATTTTGAGACAAATATTTTTAATTAAAATGATAAGTATTTTTAGACTAAAGAAAATAGGGTAAATGGTCAAACATGCCCCTAAACTATTCGAAAAGGTCTAGATATACCCTCCGTTTAAAGTTTGGCTCGCTCATGCCCTCGCCGTCCAACTTTTGGTCTAAATATGCCCTTATGGGCGTTAGTTGGCCTGCTGGACATATTCAGCTCATTTTTCATTTCTTTAAATGCCACATGGAATTGTCATATCATTTTGACTTTACCACTTGACATTTATATGAAAATTGAAAGGGATCAATTATGCCCCTAAAAAATTCGAGCCCATAAACACCTAATCCGACCCATAAATCAACCCCCTTTTTATATAAATTACTCGACCCGCTTTCAACAATTTTGTTTAAATTTTTTATTTTTTTTGATAAATCCCGAAAATTAGTTATTGATTAATAAAAAATAGGAAAAATATGAAAAAATATAAAATTAACGCCAAAAATTCACAATATAATATTGTAACCTTAAATTCAACAATTTCAACAATTTTTTTAAATTTTTATTTTTTTTCAATAAATTCCGAAAATGAGTAATTGATTAATAAAAAATATGAAAAATATATAAAATTAACGCCAAAAAATCACAAACAAATATAGTAACCTTAAATTCAAACATTTCAACAATTTTTTATTTTATTTTTTCGGCAAATTTAAAAAATGAGTAATTTATTAAAAAAAATAAAAATTAAAAAAAATTATTGAAATTTTTGAATTTAAGGTTACTATATTTATTTGTGATTTTTTGGCGTTAATTTTATATTTTTTCATATTTTTTATTAATCAATTACTCATTTTTGGGATTTACCGAAAAAAATAAAAAATTTAAAAAATTGTTGGATTTACTGTTACAATATTTATTTGTGAATTTTTGGCATTAATTTTATATTATTTTTTTCATATTTTCCTATTTTTTATTAATCAATTACTAGTTTTCGGGATTTACCCAAAAGAATAAAAATTTAAACAAAATTGTTGAAAACGGGTCAGGTAGTTTATTTAAAAGGGGGGGGGGGGTTAATTTATGGGTTGGATTAGGTGTTTATGGGTTCGAATTTTTTAGGGGTATAATTGATCCCTTTTTATTTTCATATAAATGTCATGTGGTAAAGTCAAAATGACATGTCCATTCCATGTGGCATTTAGAGAAATGAAAAATGAGTTGGATATGTTCAGCAGGCCAACTAACGCCCATAAGGGCATATTTAGACCAAAAGTTGGACGGCGAGGGCATGAGTGAGCCAAACTTTAAACGGAGGGTATATCTAGACATTTTCAAATAGTTTAGGGGCATATTTGACCCTTTAGCCAAGAAAATATAACCATAGAAGTCCGTTAAGTGTATCACTATTTTTGGAGTTTGGACCGTGACATATGATTACTGGTCACATCTTGACATTATATTATGCACAAAATGGGGAAACATTTTTAGTTACATCTTTTTGAAATTTCTACCATATTATAAAATAGGACATTAAACACCAAAAATAACATATGTAATAGTAGTAATGAAATTCATACCACGATCGAATTTTCAGTAATTGTTCAATTAAATTAAGTTGAATTTGAATGGATCCAAATATATTTATTTATAAAATGAACGACTCATCGAAAGATTAATATTTCTAATGAAATAAATTGAATTACGATGCGTAAACAATCAGACATAACCAATCACCCCCAACTCTAACTAAAACAAAATTATTGATTTTGTGGATTTTTTTCTTTAATATGATTATATCAGACATATCAAATTAAATAAATTAATAATATTTTGACAAGTTTTCTAATAAATGAATATGAGTTATATATTTAACTCAAATCAATCCAAGTTTAGTCGAGTAGATTGTAAATGAACTGATTTCTCATTCTCTATTATCAACGAGCCTTTTAGTAATTGATTAAAGTTCTTTGGTAATCGATTGACAATCAAATGCAAGTGATTTGATCAATTTACTAACCAATTTTTTGTTTGTAATTTCATTTTTTTATAGTGATGTTTAGAGTCCTCCGTTTAGTTTGTTGTGTCATAAATAATTCTTCCCCATATATCAAAAGCTACTTCCTCAGAATATCAACGTATCCGTGAGAAGAAAACTCTTATAGCTCAATAAAGTAAAAATTTAATCAATCAAGACTTTTGTATCGCAGTTGCAACTAAAATCATGAGTTCAGGTTCGAAGAACGCTTCATAGTTTAATTATGAGATTATAAAATGAGTATGGTTTAGTTTAATGTATTTTTCTATTATTTAATATCGACAACTAAAGGGTTTAGTTTAAAATATAATGAATTTCTTTCATTATATTATAGAATGTTTTTGGTCATCAAATTATGTTACGCAACACATTACTAGTTTTCATGGACATTTCTTATTTTCACGTCTCAAATTATTTGTTGTAATTATCTATTATACGTCTTATAAAAAAATATTTATTGGGAGAGGTTCTTAACTATTTTACTAATCATTATAATTTTGCAATTGAAGTATTTGTATTCTTAAAAAATATACTAGCTAATAAAGGTCAATAAAATGATTTTATCTTCAACTTCTAAAATGACAAATAATTAAATTAAGTACTTTTAAAACCACTCAAATAATTTGAGACAAAGTGGTTTCAAATTGTCTGTCGTATTTCTCTTTTAGGAGTATATTTTTATAAAAATATAAAATAGGGAATTTTCAATTATTTTATCATTATTTATGCCATAAGATATAACCTATTTTCATTAAATATTCACTCTATTAGAGTATTTGTAAACTTCAAGAACAGTTACTAGTACTAAGAATAAAATAGAAAAATAAATAATTTTATATTGAACTTCTAAAATAATAGCAACAATTTGAGACGAAGAAAATAGTTTATTCAGACTTTAATATAAATATCAAACCTCAAATGGAAAATATTTTTTTGGAAAAGTTGATGAAGGAAAACAGTTATATTATGTTTTTCATGCCAAGAGCATAAAAACAAAAACATAAACAAAAAAAATCAATTTAATTTTGTCTGTCTGTACTTTGGTTACATATTTTATTTTTTTATTTTAGTAGTCAAATCATAATTATAAGAGAGTACTATATATAAAAAGAAAAATTATCTAAAAATATTTCACACAAGGTAGATATAGCAATATTGATCACTTTTTAACCTTGTCTTGAAATAATAATTATTATCATAAAGTTTTAGATCCTTTAATATTATCGAAAAAATGTCGATCTATGAATTTTACACCACAAAAAATTGAGGATTTTCTAGAACATCAGGTGAGTTAACCAAATTTTGAGTTTGTCGTCAAAGTTTAGTCATTCCATCTTAATTTCTAGAAACTCAATCTATATAAAAGTTGAAATATTTGGATTAAGTATATAGCTTGAATGGATTTGTGAAAAATATTCTCTAAATATTTCAATAAACAACTTTTTAAGATTAATATATTATATACAATCATTATAAAGAAGAAAAAAAGCTTTATTAGTTTTGTTTGGTAATTAAATAGATTATAACTAGATAGAAGTTGAACAAATTGAATTATAATTCATTATTTAGGCATTTTCATTCAATTCATTTCGGTCTAACTAACTTTTGAGTATGGTTGGACATCAACCCATTATTTTTTCGGCTCATTTTACCCCCCCCCCCCCAACCAAACCCCTCGTCTTTCCAAAAAGTAATAATTCAATCAACCATCTATTTGTCACACCTCTAATTCTGTCATTTGCTTCTAATATTTACAATCCAAGATGTTGCAATTTAAAATGTCAAATACCAAATGATGTGGTGCAATGAATGAAACTATTCCTCTTTTAATTATATATCCTGATTTTGACTTCTGATATAAAATCATCTTTAATAAGCAAACGTTACTTCTGAATAGGTCCTATTCAACATAAATTTAAATTAATCGATCTCTAGTGAAAACATCAGACACTGAATGAAAAACAAAACGAAAACTTAAAATATTTTAAGGAAATAGTACTTGCCCTTTAAAGTCATGACTCTAGTGTGACATTACATGAAGCCCTAAAAAGCATAGCATTCAATAGCCAAATTCTACACCTCTTAGATTCTAAATAGATGCTAGAAACTTAAGAGATGCTATGCTATACAACTAACAAAAAAAATAATCTAATTACAATGAATCTTTGGAATTTGTTGTGTCATAAATTTGCAATTCAATTCACCTCCTAATAACTTCAGAATATGTGTTTGAAATTTTATATGACCGAATTAAGTTATTTTTACCTAAATTTAAATTACTTTTTGTTTGAAGTTCATATACACTATGATTGAAATTCATAGACATATAATTGAAGTTCAACTACTTTTATTTGAACTTCAAACAGAAAGGCTTAAATTTCAGCCATATAAACTTCAATCAGAAATAAATAAACGACGTACAAAATCTTTTAAAAATTGAATACAAATTAGATAACAATATTCAAATAAAACACTCCGTAAAATTTTTAGCATCCGATAATATCGTGAATATCATTCAAAATACTATAATGGAGTTTCACTTTTCTTTAATTCTAAATTCTATGATTATATAAATAATGATCTTCAAATATTAACTATTTTTTTTTTTACTTTTGAACTAATGACTATTTAGGTCTAAAAGATGCCCATCAACTATATAGGCCCAACATAAAGAGGATTGGCCATGTTAATCATGTTGCTTAATTAATTAGGTGTTAATCCAAATTATGTTTGTCTTTCACTTCTACTTAATTTATTAGATTCGAGCCCTATAAACAAAAATAAATTGATATAGAAGTTTTATTTTAGAAAATGAACTTATTCGACATGAATCTAAATTAGTCGAGTATATATCAATCGATTAAAATAATAATTTGAAAAAATTTAATAAAAAACATTATTGGTGCTAACTTGTTAATGCATCTTCAAAACTATATAATATCTTTATAGACGTGGCACTAAATTAAACCTTAAATCTACTTTGTTGTTTTAAACAAACCTCTTATCATCTAAACCAAATCCAAAAAGAACTATTTTTTTTTTTTTTTAAAGACAAATAGTTTGAACATGATAACAAGTTATTTTAACTTTTTCTTGAATCTAGCTCCTTCTAAACTCATTTAATGACAAAAAATAAACTCTTATATTTCTTAATACAAAAAAGTTATTGAGTTCAGTCAAATTCGTAATTTTTATTGTAGTTTAACAATTAGGTAAAATACTTTCTATCAAAAACTTTTTATCGTAGAGGTTCAAACTCGATACTTTAGATTAAAAATAGACCAATCTGAACCGCCCATCACTCATCTACTCTGCTTAACTTTAGTTTAATCGTTTGGTATCTGCAGTCCATTTGTTTGATTAATTTGAATTCATATTGGATAGGCTGATTAAGTGGGTAAAGCGCTTGTTTCCTTTGATAATTTTTTTTTGCTACTCGTCTGTTTAATTTAGATTCGTACAAGATAGGTTGTCAAACAAATACACTATAAAAAAGGTAAAGCACTTTCGATCAAGAAAAATTTATTTATACAATTCGACCTTCAAAATCTCTAATTAAAACAGGTGGAGATTCCATTTATTCCGCCAACCCCTTAGTGATTATTTTAAAAATGGACTTGTAAATGGCATGTTGAGTCTAGCTGTAACTTTTATTATAGCTCTGACGTCATCGAGTGAAATTAAGGTTCAGATTCAATACCTTTGTTTAAAATGGACTAATGTGAACCATCCACCACTCCCTTATTTAACTTTGTTTATTAATTGTCCGATATTCACCATCCACTTATCGAACTAATTTAAATTTGTGTTGACAAACTCACTAAGGTGGTAAAGTATTTCTCAATATTTAAATCTGAAATATCTCAACCATTTTACCTGTCCCTAATTAACTGAACCATCCACCATTCCCTTAATCAACTTTGTTTATTAATTGTCTGATATTCACAATTCACTTACCTATCTAATTTAAATTTGTGCTAGACAAACTCACTTAGGTGGTAAAACATTTCTCAAAGTTTAAATCTGAAATATTACGAGAGGACGTACCCAAACCATCCTACCCCATCCCTAATTAAATGAACCATCCACCACTCCCCTAATTAACTTTGTTTATTAATTGTACGATATTCACAATCCACTTTTCCAACTAATTCGAGTTTATGCTGAACAGATGGTAAAACATTTCTCAGTATCTAAACCTGAAATATTAAGAGTGGAGGTACCCAAACCATCCTATCTCGTCCCTAATTAACTGAACCATCCATCACTCCCCTAATTAACTTTGTTTATTAATTGTCCAATATTCACAATCCACCAACTAATTCGAATTTATGTTGAACATACTTATAAGACGGTATAACACTTCTCAATCCTGAAATATTAAGAGTGGAGGTACCCAAACCATCCTACCAAGTTCCTAATTAACTGAACCATCTACTACTCTCTTAATTAACTTTGTTTATTAATTGTCCAATATTCACAATCCACCAACTAATTTAAATTTATGTTGAACAAACTTATAAAATGGTAAAACACTTCTCAATATTTAAATCTGAAATATTAAGAGCAGAGGTATCCCATCCATCTTACATGTCGCTTTTTAACTTTTATTATTATTATTAAAATAAACCAAAAGACTAGTGAATGGGAAGATGAAACAATTTTGGAAGATAAATGAGAGGTCTAAAATTGCCAGCCTTACATTCTTTCTGATATACACACAACACATATGTACAAACAACAAAAGGTCTAAAAGATCTCTTAGGCTACTATGGCTTGGAGATTGTATTACCTTATCCTATCTCCAACAACAGCAACAAAAATAAACAAAATTAAAATAAAATAAAATAAATATAAACCCCCTCTTATATTTATTTTTTTCCTCTCTATATCTCTTCTCTTTTCATATTTCCTCTTAGATAATAATATACTCACAAGAACTACTACAAAAACAAAAAAAAAATTATGAAAATTTAACTCTTATTATATATTGTTTAATTCCCCTTATCTTCCTTTGTCTCATTTCATAACATTTTTCATCTTATCTTTTGCTTCATTCAAGTTCTCTCTTATTCTTCTTCTACTTCAACAAAAATATTGAAATAAAGTTCAACATTTTCTTGATACATATGAATTTTCATTAATCTTTACTCATGTGAATTATATGGGAATTTGAAATTCTTTAAGTATTTTTTTAATTTTATTTTTGAAAAAAAATATTATATTCATTGAAGTTTGAAGGAAGGGAGAAAAAATGGCTCCCAAAACAGGAAAAGCTAAGCCACACAAAGCAAAGGGAGAGAAGAAGAAAAAAGAAGAGAAAGGTATTTGTGCTATATCTACTTTATTATCTTTTTTTTAAAAAATAGTTATCTTCAATTAAAAAAAAATTATCATGGATTTTTCATATTTTCTTTATGATAATAATTATGAAAATTTTATTCAAGTAAGTCAAATTGCTATGTCTAAAGTTTCTAAATGTTTTTATTATGCATTTTTGTCAATTCCAATGTAATTTCTATCAAAATTTCTTTATATATTGTATTAATAATATTTATCAAAATTTTATTCAAGTGAGTTAAATTGCTAATTCTTATGCTCATAAGTCTAAAGTTATTAAATATTTATCAATTTCAATGTATGTTAATAATAATTATCAAAATTCTGTTCAAGTGAGTCAAATTGTTATTTGCTCTACTATTAAGTCTTAAGTTTATAATAAGTCATGTTTTTATTTTGTGTTTTTATTAATTCCAATATGATTTCTATCATAATTCTTTTATATGTCATATTAATGATCGAACTATCGTGGAGTTCTTTTTATTTGATAGAATTTCTTTCTATATCTAATTATCTATGAATTCTTTTGTAAAATCACAATCTTTGTTATTTCGTGACGAATTTCTTGAAGCAATTACATTAAATTAATATTCTACTAAATTAAGGTTATATTATCGAATAATAATAATGTTTATTCAATTAGACTTGAATTATTACTGTATATAATAAAATTAATTTGAAATTATTCAAGTTATATTATCGGAACAAAGATTATCAACTCCATGATAACATTTTCTTGAAAAATATATTTTCCTTATGCATTTTATAATAAATTCATGAGTTGATAAAGTCCACACACTAATAATTTACACAATTTGATAATAATTATTAAGCTAATTTTCGTGTATAACTAAATCCCAAATATAAATAATTAGTCAGTAAAAAGATAAATCTTTTAAGTTTTATTTATTTTATTTATTTTTACATTTTTCTAATCATAATAATTTTCCCATGTGTTAATTTTTGAATTACAGTTCTACCAAACGTTATAGAGATATCGGTGGAAACACCCAACGACTCACAAGTGATGCTTAAGGTAAAGTTACCAATGACAATTAATTTATTAACAATAGAGGTCGTTTGGTGCGCGGTACGAGGTAAAATATTCAAGATAAAATTTATAACATATTTGATTGACGGTATAAATTTATTTTGAAATAAATTTACACTGTCAATCAAAAACATATAAATTCCATCTCAATCTTAATCCCGATATCTCATCTTATCCAATCAGACTTGGAGTTGTACTATTCCTCCTCCAAAGTGGATAAATTTGTCCAAGATATAATTTCATGATTATTATTTCAGACGATCAATCGTTTTATACGTGAAATAAGGTGAGATATTTTAGATTAAGATTGAGATAAATTGATACTCTAATTTGTCGATGAGAAATTTTCGATCACACATAATATGAGTTTCATCTCTATTTGAGATTATTCTGTCTCACCTACTATGTGGGAAAACTAATCAAAAAATTATAATTTCGAAATAATTTAGTCTGCAAACTAAACGAGTCAGTAAAATAATTCATTATGGTCAATTACAATGGTTGACATTTTAGGGGATATCAACGGACAAGATTTTAGATGTGAGAAAGCTATTAGCCGTCAATGTGGAGACATGTCACGTGACCAATTACTCCTTGTCACATGAGGTAATATTTTGTATTTATTTTATTTCCTTTCTTTTTTTTTTGCATATTTTTCTCTTTTAATGTCATAATAATGGCCTTTTTCCTACATTTCAAATATATATGCTTTTTTTGTGAAAGAAGTTTGAAAGAAAAATGCTAAAAAAGAAGAAGAAGAAAAGTTTAATTAATGTGTGTGGAGCTTAGCCATTTAATTTTGAACCAAGTTAGTTAGAGTTGTTTGAGCGAGTTTGTTTATGCCTCAACTAATTTTACAGGTACTTATTATATTTTGTATTTTAGATAATTTTTATTTACTTATTTTTAAAAAAATTATTTTGTTTCAGTACTCGCATTTGTTGTCGACTAAATCAGAATTTGTGTTAAAAATAAGTTTTATATTTGGAGAGTGAAGTGCTCTCGAACAAAGTTTCAAACTCGAGATATTTAGTTAAAAATAAAAAAGTATTTATCATTTAATTATATCAGATTTACTATAGTTAAATTTCAAAATTTAAAGAGTAGTGTAATTTGGTTTTAATTGATTGCTAGTTAATACTCCTTTAGAGAAAAAATGATTCATGTAATTCACATTCTGTTCTTAAAAGTAAGTTTAATGTAACTGTATTTCACTTGTAATAAATATTGTTCACACACTTGTGAAATGCAAATTCATTTACGTAACTTTTAACTAGTAAGAAATACATACTCCCTCTATTATGTATTTAGAAAATTATTATTCCAAGAGACAAGTATTTTTTTTCCCAATATAGTAAATATTTTTAAAATATTAATATATAATTGTCTTTACCTCAAACAAGTTATAAAGATGATCATATGAATTTTTACTAACCATAATTTCTCAAATTATATCAAAAAATAAAATAATAAATATTTATATAAAAATAATATTAATTCTAAACTTGCTTTGATATGCTTTACTTAAATTGAGGTATTTTAGAAACAACCTCTGTATCTTCACAAAATAAGATAAAGTATACGTACATACTATCCTCTTATACTCGGTAGATGACATTAGACATCTTGTTGTTGTATAAGTTATAATAGTTTCAAACATGCTTTATTTAAGCTGAGATATTTCGAAAACAGTTTTTCTACCTTCACATGATAGAGATATATAGGGGGAGACCCTATTTGTAGAATTACACTAAGTACATTGTTATTGTATAAGTAATAACAATTTCAAACATGTTTTGATATGTTTTATTTGAGCCGAAAGTCTTCACAAGGTAGAGCCCCCTTATAGAATCACACTGGGTTGGGTATGGTTGCTCTTGTATAAGTAATAACCGTTCCAAACCTATTCTGATATGCTTTACTTAAATTGAGAATTTATTAAAACAATTTCTCTATCTTCATACAATGTGAAATAAGATCTCGATATTACATCGAGTATATGTTCGTATAAATAATAATAAATTTTAATTATTTTTATTGGTATATATTATATAAAAATATAAATTAAAAAAATAAATGGTAAATTTTTGGATTGGGGACAGGTGAGAGGAACAAGGCTAAAAGATACAGTGGAAATTGTGTCGCTGAAACCGTGCCACCTCAGCTTAGTCGAAGGTACTTTTCTTTATGCTCATGGTCCTACTTATATATGCATTATCACCAAGAAGATCACGTGACCCACTACCGATATTGAAAATTCCGATTCGATAATCACGTGACGTGACCCTACTATTGATATCGAAAATTTCGATTCAATAATTTTTAATTTTAAGATATTATATTACTTTGAATGATTAAAACATATAACATGTAATTATTAATATGCTATTTTTTTTAAGGATTTAAAAGATTGAGTATTTCATCGCTACACTCATCTACTTTTACTTATTGGCAACTAATATAAATTACTAGTATATAACGTCCATAATTACTATCATCAATCATAATTGTTATTAATTACTTCCAATTCATTAGTTAACTGTTAGTATTACTAGCAATTATTTATAATATATTATAGTTGTCAATTACTATTACCATAGTTATGTCCGATTACCATCATCAACTAGATCATATATCACAACTATATTATTAATGGTCATAACTATTACTAGCCCCCGTTTAGGGATAAGGGTCTTTTCAACTTTGGTCGGATTTACTGTTGCGATACTAAACTTTAATGACGATTTATTACCTCCCTACACTATTCAATACCGTATTTTAAACATATATATTTGCCCACGTGGACATAAAAAATAATGCAAAATTATAAATAGTAATGTGTCTACGTGGGCACATATATACCTTTAAAATACACTATTAAATAGTTCAGGGGGTAAAAAATACGGTATTAAATAGTCTAGGGAGGTAATAGGTCCTTATGAAAGTTTAGTATCGCAACAGCAAATGCGACCAAGATTGAAGTATTTTTCAGACCCTTATCCCCCCATTTACAATTATTACTATTGACAATCAACTGTTGTTACCATAATTACGACCAATTAATCATCAACCATCATTATCAATTGCTATGACTTTCACCAATCACCATTTACCATTACTATCACCAACAATCAACTATTGTTACCATATCATCATTAATCGCACTATATATTACCAATTATAATTATCAATCAACGTCAACTATTAATTATTACTATCATCACCATTAACCATAACCTTACACCACGCCATCACAATTTTCCACAATCATCACTGTCAACCAATCTCGTTAATTAATATTTACCATCATCACCATTAGTCATCACTGTCGTTAATTACCAAATATTTTTATTTTAAATTATAATTTATTTATTTTTGGGTGCAGAGGATTATACAGAAGAACAATCAGTGGCGCATATTAGAAGAGTTCTCGACATAGTTGCATGCACCACTTCTTTCGCCGGTTCATCTTCTTCAATCAAACCCACCGGTCGAACCGGTACTGAATCCGGTTCAGAAAATGCACTCTCCGAACCAAAATCAGGCAAGCCCAAACCTCAGGAACCGAAAAAGGCCGGCGCTAAACCGTCGAAGCCAGATGCCGTCGCCGCCGTATGTGACGGCGACGATGTCGGTGACGCGGCGGAGAAAGGTGACCCCGCGATGATGTGTCCTCCGCCGCGACTGGGACAGTTCTATGACTTTTTCTCGTTTGCTCATCTCACTCCGCCGATCCAATGTGAGTTAATTTTTTATTTAATAATTATGTAATTAATTTTATTAATTTTTCATTATTGTGATTATGTGATATGCATGATTATTGGAGCTGAAAATGCACAGGAAAGAATTTTCAGACGCTGCAATTTTTTATTTTTTAACACTTTGTTTGGATGATTGTTACATATTTATTTCATAATATATTGTATTGTATTGTATTGTTTTCATGAATATAATGTTTGGATAGACGGTTCTCCGTCGTTACATAATGTTACATATTTATAATTTGAATGATAAACCTATCAATACGAGGTAGAGTTACTATGAAAAGGTAGGATCAAAGATGAAATATAATTTTTAAATAATAATTAAAGATAAAATGGGAAGAAAGTATTAAGGTAACGACGCGATCACACCAAATCGATTGTTGCATAAAATGGGTCTTTCCATCGTTAGTTAATGATGGTTTTAAATGATACAATACAATAGAATTTAAGTAACAATCAAAACAAACATTGTATTTAAACTAATAATACAATACAATACAATGGGCAACAACCATCCAAACAAGGTGTAAGTTTTACTCGTTGGTAAGAGGATATGAAAGTCGAGAATTAAGACAGGAGTGAGGTTAGTAGGTAGTTGGGATGTCTAGTTTTCCTTGTCAGTTGTATTTTTACTTTTATTTTCTTATACTTCTTATTGTTACATGTTTGTTTGCCCTTGTTATCGTATTATTTGTTGGTGTTATTGGTATTCTTGGCTGTATTCTCTTTTTCTTCTTGTTTTGTTGAGCTTTACTTGAGCGGATTGTCTATTGAAAACAACCTTTCTACCTTTTCTAGATCCCACTATGGGATTGCATGGGGTATTTTGTTGTTGTATTTTTCATTCTTAGTCATAGCTACAATTTTATTAAATGTATTTAAAAAATTTAGTAGTGTTTTTTTCTAAAAACTATTTCTTATCTGCTAATCTTTTGTTTGAAATTTGCAGATATCAGGAGATCAAGTCGACCATTCCTCGAGGATAAAACCGAAGATGATTTTTTCCAAATAGATGTGAGTTTCGTTGTTTTACTCCTTGCATTTCAATTCGTTTGTCAAGTTTTGATTTGACACAGAGTTTAAAGGGGCCTTAAACTAAAGATATGAAAATGTACCAAATGTCTTTAATCGTGTGATCTTAAACATGTCACGTAGAAAATTAGAATTAAAGAGTTGCTAATAAAGGAAAGAGACATTTTCTTTTGAAACGGACTAAAAAAGAAAGTAGGACAAATAAATTGAAATAGAGGGAGTAATATTTATTTGTGGCAAAAGAAACCCGTTCAGGTTAGCTGATATGATAAATGTAAACTGTGAAGTGTTGAAAAGCACTTGTAGGTGCTGAAACTGATTTTATAAATAACAGTTATGTGGTTAGGTAGAAGTGCTGAAACTAATATTCCCTCCGTATCGTTTGTCTGGTCATGACTTGGTACGAGTTTAAGAAAGTAAAGAAAACTTTTTAATCTTGTGGTGTTAAACTAAAGATACGTAGAATGTTCCAAAATGTCCTTTAATCTTGTGGACTTAAACATGTCATGTGGAAAATTGAAATTAAGGAGTTACCGAAAAAAGAAAAGAAACATTCTTTTTGAAACAAACTAATGAGGAAAGTAAGACAAACAAATTGAAATGGAGGGGAGTAGTAGCAAATCGTAAATGTTTTAGTTTTTTGGAATGATAAAGATATAGTAGTAATTTGAATAATGGTTCGTGAAATACAATACAGGTCCGAATCTGCAGTGGCAAGCCAACAACAATTGTTGCTTCTAGGACAGGTTTCTATCCTGCTGGAAAACGTGCTCTTTCGAGTCACTCTTTGGTTGGATTGTTGCAACAATTAAGTCGAGTTTTTGACGCTGTGAGTAAGAATGCATTTTGTTAAACTTTAATCGTCTATCTGACCAGAAAGATTCACTATGTAGTGACATTGACTATATATGCGATTTCTTTATTAATTGTTTGTTTGTTTCGTTCCAGGCATACAAGGCTCTCATGAAAGGATTCACTGAGCATAATAAGGTTAGTAATATTTGTCAATTTGAAAGTAGTTGTCTTGAGTTCAAGAATAAGCAAACAATGAATGCTCAAGAATGGTCACTTTTGCTTACAGTTTGGGAATCTTCCTTATGGTTTTCGAGCAAACACATGGGTTGTCCCTCCTTTTGTTGCTGACAATCCAGCTACTTTTCCTCCACTTCCCATGGAAGATGAGAATTGGGGAGGAAATGGAGGTGGACAGGGAGGAGATGGTAAGCATGATCATAGGCCGTGGGCGAAGGAATTTGCGATCCTGGCAGCAATGCCTTGTAAAGCAGCTGAAGAAAGGCAAATTAGAGATAGGAAAGCGTTTCTACTGCACAGTCTATTTGTCGATGTATCAGTTCTCAAAGCAGTTGCTTCCATAAAGCATCTAGTGGACAACAGCTCTAGTTCTACAATTCCATACGAGGAAAAAATTGGCGATCTTCTTATCAGTGTGACAAAAGACATGTCAGATGCGAGCAAGAAATTGGACAACAAAAACGATGGCATTCAGGTGCTAGGCATGTCGCCTGAGGATCTTGCAAAGAGAAACTTACTAAAAGGCATAACTGCAGATGAGAGTGCAACTGTTCATGTCAGTTTGAATATAAATATGTTTATAATTTGTCATTTATCTGCTAGTTGATTTTGTTATTTGGTGAAGCATTCATAACTTATGATCGTTATGTGTTATTGCAGGATACTTCTACCTTGGGTGTAGTGGTGGTTAGACACTGTGGCTACACAGCTATCGTAAAAGTTGCAGCTGAGGTGAACTGGGGGACAAATCCCATTCCTCAGGATATTGAAATAGATGACCAGGCAGAGGGAGGTGCAAATGCATTGAATGTTAACAGGTTAGTAGAGTTAGCCAGAATCAGATGCCAATAAGATGAATATATGTACACCAGTGAATTGTTTTTGATTTTCATGAACTATTCTACTAACGGCATTCTTCATCTTATTCAGCTTGAGAATGCTATTGCACAAGTCATCAACTCCTCAGCCATCTAGCCAAGTACATAAATTACAAGGTACAGATGTCGAAGACGTTCTAGCTACTAAGTCTTTAGTAAGACAAGTGCTCAGCGAAAGCATGCAGAAGTTACAGGAAGAAGACAGTAAACAAGTGAAATCTATTAGATGGGAGCTGGGTGCATGTTGGGTGCAACATTTGCAAAATCAAGCCTCCGGAAAAGTTGAGTCTAAGAAAACTGATGAAGCTAAAGTAGAGCCAGCGGTTAAGGGTCTTGGAAAGCATGGTGGTCTGCTGAAGGAAATTAAGAAGAAATCAGATGACAAGAGCAGCAAAGCTAGTTCAGGGAACGAAGCTTCTTCAGGTGACGCTAACAAGAAAGAGCTAGAGAAACTAGACGAGGAAATGGAAATTCTTTGGAAAAAGGTGCTACCTGAAGCAGCATATTTGCGCCTAAAGGAATCAGAAACTGGTCTTCACCTTAAGGTGTGTTGCTATCTTTTATACCCATACCGTTCCTTGCATGTTTAGTTTCAAAACTGCAATGTATGAAACAATAGTCCCGACGGGTCACGTGTAAGATAGATCTGTCATGCTGCATCATCATGTCCAGTTCTTAAACTGTATTCTGGTTCTGTTTATTCTGGCAGTCACCCGATGAGTTGATCAGTATGGCACATAAATACTACGCTGATACTGCCCTTCCAAAACTGGTCAGTGCCTCTATATACTTGCATGTCTATCCTGCTTCTTGAAATTGAACTAACTCTCGCTGGCTACAAATTTGAACTTTTGAAAGGTTGCTGATTTTGGGTCACTGGAGCTTTCACCCGTCGATGGAAGGACACTGACAGATTTCATGCACACCAGGGGTTTGCAAATGTGCTCCTTGGGGCGTGTGGTAATTGCTTCAGGCCTTAAAATCTTAATAAATCTATGCAGTCATTTCTAACTTTATTAGTGCAGTGCCCTGCCCCTAATTTCCCTATACTTTAAGTAAAGGGAAGCATAGATTTCTAATCAGCTGTAAAAGCACTTATAGGAGTATTTGAATAGCAAAAGTTTGTCTGCAAGTTCAACTTCTTATTTTTGTTTTAATTTCTAAACTTAGTATTTAACTTTATTTGAACTTTTGCTTCTGATGTCAGGTGGAACTTGCAGACAAACTTCCTCACGTGCAATCTCTTTGTATTCACGAGATGGTTGTTCGAGCTTACAAACACATACTGCAGGCTGTTGTGGCAGCAGTTGATAATATTGCTAATGTGGCTGCATCAATAGCTTCTTGTTTAAATGTATTGCTTGGGACTCCGTCTGCAGAAAATGGTGATTCAGATGATGACTTGAAATGGAAGTGGATAGAAACTTTTCTTTTGAAGAGGTTCGGGTGGCAGTGGAAGGATGAAAGTCGGGAGGATCTTAGAAAATTTGCCATTCTTCGAGGTCTTTGTCATAAGGTATACAAATTCGAATACTAAAAATTTGGTGTCCGGTCCTTGGTAAATCTTACCTACCTCATCCGTACTAACAAATAATATTTCAGGTAGGACTTGAGCTTGTTCCCAAAGACTATGATATGGACTCTCCATTTCCTTTCAAGAAGTCGGATATCATAAGCATGGTCCCCGTGTACAAGGTACGCACACTAGTTTCCAAATGTCAAATGCAGAATGTGAATTATTAGGAGGAGCCTCAGGAAGTTTTGACAATTGTGGATGTTCTCAACAGCATGTTGCATGCTCATCAGCGGATGGGCGTACGCTGCTGGAATCATCCAAAACTTCTCTGGATAAAGGCAAACTGGAGGATGCTGTAACTTTTGGAACTAAGGTAACATTTTGTGGTTCAATGGCATGTCTCGATAATCATTCAAGGTCTCGAACTGAGATTTGTTTTAATTTTGAAGGCACTCTCAAAACTCGTTTCTGTATGTGGTCCTTACCATCGAATGACAGCAGGTGCATACAGTCTCTTAGCTGTGGTACTCTACCACACTGGAGATTTTAATCAGGTATAAATTTATATTTTACATTCTGAAATATGGCTTCACAACTTTGATAAATGCTGGCATTTTTTCGAACTGGCTAGATAACTGAAATACTAGTCTGTTTATGTTACGTATGCATCCTCTCCCATGCATTGGACAGGGAAAATAGTAATCGTTTGCTACTTGTGTGTTATGTGAGATGTAGGAGGACATATTTTAGTCGGTAGAGCTTTTTTAAAAGTAGAGTGTTCTAGTTCACGAAAAAAACTTTTATGGAAATTCAGCATGCTGCATTTTCTGATCATAATTGCTTCACTGGTACAACACTAATTCTCTTATATATGTAATGATGATTCACCCTATCAGGCAACTATTTATCAACAAAAAGCTTTGGATATTAATGAAAGAGAGCTTGGACTTGACCACCCAGATACAATGAAGAGTTATGGAGATTTAGCAGTTTTCTACTACCGACTTCAACACACAGAGTTGGCATTAAAGTATGTGTACCTCTCTCTTCCTCACGGAAAAATCTAGTTCTAAGTCGTGATTATTTGTTTATTTTTCATTGCCTGCCTTCAACTCTAGTGTGATGGAAACTTACAACATAGATCCCTATTGATTAATCTGATGGTTCATCCCTTCATATTTATCTGGTTTTTGAATAGCTTCTCGTATTCATCAACTTAAAAAGAATAAATCAACTGCTGTGCTGGCTCTCAGACTTATAGTTATTTGGTCAAGCTGCCGAAATTAACTTATTTTGAGAAGTACTTCTTATCAAAAGTGCTTTTTGAAAAAGTATTTTGGTAGAGTAGCAGTTGTGTTTGGCTACTATTTTCAAAAAGTGCTTTTTAGTGTCAAATTACGAAAAAGGAAGTTAATGCTAATTTTAGTTTGGTAAGCATGAATTTTATAGGGTAATCTTGTCCCAAAAAAATTCGAAAGTGCTTATTTTTTTGGAGAAGCTACTTTTCAGCTTCTGCTACTGTCCTAAAGCACTTATTTCTTCGCCAGAAGCTTGGCCGAACACCTTCATTATCTGTACAAGTGTTTTTTTTAAAATAAAATTAGCTGTGCAGAAGCTTGTCTAAACAGGCCAGGGGCTGACCCACATTGAGCGAAGGGGTGTCAAGCGACACCGTTTCCTCAGAAAATTTTACTAAATATATATATTAATACTATGTATAGAGATACATATTTAACGAAATGACACCACTTGACTAAAGTTACCTATTGGCGTGTTGGTTCATCAGCTGATTTTGTTGTTTGATGTTGGAGGTTCAAACCTCAACTTATAAACCAACGAGTCAAGATATAACCTACTTATAAGTACGATATCTTTCCTTCTATAAATATCTACACCACTTCCTAAAAGTTCTGTGTACACCACTGAAACAGGCTATTACTGTCCGCCATTGCTTGTCGCAGACTTCCTTCCCAGAAGAAACTCCTTCTCTTGCAGATCTTCTTCCATTCCCTCATTTTTTTTTCTTTGGACCCCTCTCTAGGAGCTCCCACCTTTTTGCTCCCTTGGTGACTCAAACCCACAATCTTAGGTGCTTACCACCTGAGAAACCCCTCTTGTCCCTAATGACTTTTACATCACAAAGTAGAAGATATAACAATGGCTCTATTATGGAAATCATTTTGCTATTTATACTAGAAACAATCTCGTATATTTTATCCTTGTCCCCCACGGAAAGGCCACGAGGCTTATGGTTTGAATTTTGCCCTCCTGATTCTATTTAATGTCACTTATTAGAAGGTGTTTGTAGTATTATTCATTGAGCATGATGCAGCCTGAACCATGCTGTGAAAGCAAGGAACTGAAACTGTGCCAGCTTCTTTGTGTTTAATGTATTTTTAATAATTTGTGTCGTGCATCATCTCGTATCAGAACACTTCGTTATGTTTACTGATGAACTGATAATTGTTTTTTCTTTATTTAGGTATGTCAATCGTGCCCTCTATCTTTTGCATCTTACTTGTGGACCTTCTCATCCAAATACTGCTGCAACATATATAAATGTTGCAATGATGGAGGAAGGTCTCGGAAATGTCCACGTTGCACTCAGGTACCTTCACGAGGCTCTTAAGTGTAACCAGAGACTTCTTGGAGCTGACCATATTCAAGTAATTTCTCTATTCTATCTCTATTATGTTTGTGTCCAGAAGATCAGCCCGTTGACAGCTTAAATTTTTCTTAACCCAAATGTTCGTCTCCTCCAGACTGCTGCCAGCTATCATGCTATTGCAATTGCTCTTTCTTTAATGGAAGCATACTCCTTGAGTGTTCAACATGAGCAAACTACACTTCAGATACTGCAAGCTAAACTTGGACCTGATGATTTACGTACTCAGGTATAAATTAGTTTGAAGTCTGGTTATTCAGTTTGTTCTCGGTGATGAACCTCGTGGCAATCTTATTCAGAATTTTCTGCAGGATGCTGCGGCATGGCTTGAGTATTTTGAATCTAAAGCACTTGAGCAGCAAGAAGCTGCACGAAATGGCACCCCGAAGCCTGATGCCTCTATCTCTAGCAAAGGCCATCTAAGGTAGTAATATTCTTTTCGATTCAGTAGTTCTTTTTTTCCTGTTTCATACTTACATACGCTAATCAAAATTTTGTTTTCCTCTTTGGTATGCGTAGTGTCTCGGATTTGTTGGATTACATAGCTCCAGATGCTGAGATGAAGGCTAGAGAAGCGCAAAAGAAGCAAGCTCGTGCAAAGGTTTGTGCTTCTTTCTCCTAATATACACAACCATTTTCTATTTAGATCACTTTACTGAAGTATCCTGTTTAAATTTCCTCATTTATCATATATAGGTTAAAGGCAAAGCAGGGCAAAATGGGGGAATAGCTACCGATGAATTTGAGAAGGATGAACTTCTTTCTCCAATTAGTCCTGTTGTGGAGAACTCCAATGATAAAGAGAACAAGTCCGAATTAGACAACAAATCAGAATTGAAGATTGCAGAACCCACACCTAAGCAATCTGAACACATTTTCATAGAACAGACAGTACTGGAGAAAAATGACGACGTGATACTAGAGGATACCTCTGAGGAAGGATGGCAAGAGGCTTTACCCAAAGGTCGTTCAACAATGGGGCGTAAGATTTCTAGTTCTAGGAGACCTAACCTTGCAAAACTTAACACCAACTTCACGAATGCTTCCCATTTACCAAGAGCTCGAGGTAAAACCACTAATTTTCCATCTCCAAGATTAACTCCAAATGAATCTGCGGCGTCATCTGGGCTATCTCCTGCTTCAAAGAAGTTTGTGAAGAGTGCTAGTTTCAGCCCTAAGTTAAACAGTGCTGCTTCACCATCTGGTGGTACTGAGAGATCTTCTAAGCCCAAATCGGCACCAGTCACCCCTGCTCAAGCTGAACAAGTTGTCAAAACTAATTCACTTGTCAGCTCAATCAGTGTTCAGGCAGCTGGAAAACTGTTTTCTTACAAAGAAGTTGCTTTAGCTCCACCTGGTACCATTGTGAAAGCAGTGGCAGAGCAATTGCCAAAGGATAGTAATTCAGAACAAAAAAAGGAGACTGTGATAACTGATTCAACTCTACCGACAACAGCGAGAACCAATGATGGAGAAAAGGCTCAGAAAGTCGGTGAAGAGAAGCAACAGGATGATTTTGGTGAGAAAACCAATCAAGCAGTCAATGACGCTCAACAAAGTAAAGAGAAAGCACCTGTATCAGCTGAATCTTCTGAGGGGACAAAATCTGACACTTCTGGGGAGAAGGACGCAGTTGTCACAGCTTCTACAAATAGCTCCGTTCCGGGTATCCAAAATAATGGTTCTTCCAGTGATTCAAATGCAACTTCCAAAGTCAATATGCCGGAAAGCAAAGCTGCTACTGATTTAGTGACAGAGAAGGATGCTTGTCTTACAAATGAAGGAGCTGCAGTGAAAGAAAAGAATGACGATGAACCTGGTGATCTAGGAAGTGTCACATTGCCAACTGGAGTAGATAAAGATATTACCAGCAATGCTAGTACCATGCCTACTGAATCAGACCAGCAAGGTGATTCTGAGACTGGAAAAGAAGCAACCAAGAAACTTTCGGCAGCTGCACCACCATTTAATCCATCACCTGTTCCAGTTTTTGGCACTATCCCAGCACCAGGTTTCAAGGAGCATGGAGGAATATTGCCCCCTCCTGTGAATATCCCTCCTTTGCTTCCTCTGAGTCCTGTTCGTAGATCACCACATCAGTCAGCAACAGCACGAGTTCCGTATGGTCCACGCTTGTCAGGTGGCTATGGTAGGTCTGGAAATCGAGTTCCACGAAACAAGCCTGCTTTTCTCAATGGTGAACCTAATGGGGATGCCAGCCATTTCGCTGTTCCTAGAATCATGAACCCACATGCAGCTGAGTTTGTCCCTGGCCAGCCATGGGTTCCAAATGGCTTTCCCGTTGCTCCAAATGGTTACATGGCTTCATCAAATGGATACCCGATATCACCAAATAGCATACCAGTATCTCCAGATGGTTCTCCAGCATCCTTGAACAGTACACCAGTGACTGAAGATGGACTTTCAATATATCCAGTTGAAGCAGGAGAGTCCCCTTTAGCTGTAACTCTGGAAGAAGCTGCTGAAAATCACGATACAGCGGTGGCTGATGGGACTGAAGTGGAAACCTCCAGTAGTTTGGTAACTGACGAGACAGAAAGTCAGCAGATCATGCAGGATCAGGAAGAAGATGTGGAAAAACTACATGACATTCCTAAAGATGATGAGAAATCACAGTGTGAAAATGGAGAAATGTCTGTAGATACACCTGCACTATCTGATGAGATTACTGCTTCAAAAGAAACGTGTAGTACTGTCGTTCTTGAGGAGAAAGGAACCAAGCGTTGGGGAGATTATAGTGATGGTGAAAATGAGGTTGTTGAGGTAGCAAGTTGAAGAGATACTACTTTCATGTTAAAAGCATTGGCCTGTTCTTCGTCAATTGGTTTTTGTGTCTTTTACTTTACAGATGACCGGGTATCTCTGAAGGCCAGAAACTGAACCACAGAGCTGTTTTCCTGCTTAGATGTCCGGTGAAGATCAAAACCAAGTAATGCACTGACTTCCTGATACAGTTTGACTTGGTTGAAGCAAACTCGTTGGAATTTTTATTAGCACGACCACAGGTTGCTGCACAGAGAAAATATAATTACATCGAATTCAAAAGGAACTGAGTCCATCCATGTATTTGTTAAATTCCACTTCTCTCTTCAATTTTGTTCACTCGAACAGAAGATGCAAAAGATTGCAACTCTTTCGAGTTTGTCAGATGATACGTTTGAGATGAACACCAGTGCATGGGAAGCAAATCATCTCCTGAAATCGAGTTCAAGATTCATTGTTTTCTCGTAGCATACTTTTGCAATAACCAGGTTTGGATGCTGATTACTTCTCAATCTAATAAGTGATGCTTCATAGTTTTAGTGTAGAACTTTTTGTATAGAGTAAAGACAACTTCATGGATTTTGTAATTTTATCTTACCATTTTGTTTAAGTGCAACTCTATGGTTTCTTGAAATCTAGTAATCTACTCTTCTAACTTGCTTTCCCATCTTTACCATATGCCCTTTTTCACAAATTTATTTTGTACTATTTATTAAACATACCCCATGTAATCCCACAAATACGGTCATAAATGTGGTCGAGGATGGTGGTGTGACGCAACCTTACCCCTACCTTGTGAAGACAGAGAGGATGTTCCCTATAGACCATCGGGAAATAAAAGAGCCATTTTAGAGGTAATATCTAATTGTTGCTTCAATCAAGCTAGTTATTTTTATGAGTTTTGTGATAATCACTAGTTTACATATTCAAAAGTATGGATTTCATAACCCAATAGTCCTTGAGCTTATAATCTTTCACGCAGAGTCCGTGAAAGGGGTGTGACGTAGGCAGTCTATCCTGATGTAAACATTAGTGGCTGATTCTACAGCTTGAATTATTGACCTATAGGTCAAATAGAGACAACTTTACCGTTGCTCTAAGATTCCCTTTTAGAGTAAATTTGTAAACTTGTTATTCATCTCATGGATATAACCATTTCAAGAGAATCAATGGCATGGTGGATTAATTGGAACTTCCAATAACATTACAAAGTACAAAAAAAATAAATTTATATACAAATGCTGGAGTACATGCATTAACCTAACTCCTAATTGAGTGAAAAGGAATGTTGAAGTTCCAATCCCCCTTTGCAGCCATGTCTACCCCGTCATACCTTCATTGCAGGGTGGGACATCCTATTCCTCGTCGCCAATCCATAATAACGAGGGAAGCTACACAATGTGCTAGTGCTGCTGCCACGACGAACACATGGAAGATCTGATGGCTATGTCCTACAAGATCAAATGCACCAGGTTTGCATCTTTCTGGAAATCTTGTCATGTAAAATACTGCCCCAGTAGCATACAGAATGCCCGTGATTATCTCATACCCTAGAGCCACAAGTACTTGTGGATGACCATAGTGAAAGAAAAGTGCATGTGTAGCTGGGATCAGTCCTGAGAAACCCATAGCTAGAAAGAGAGTAGCCCTAAAGGATCTGAAACGACCGGAGAAGTGAGCCGGGGAGAGGAGGGTGATGATGGCAAGTATACCAAATATAGTAATGGTGGTTAGGTAAAAGATACACCAGTATGGTTGATCACAGAAGATATAGTAAATTGGGCAAAAGAAAGAAGAGACTATCATAAGTGAAATGCCAGCATAATCTAATCTCCAGAAGAAGAGGTTATATCTAAGTGAGTGACAAGCAAATAAATGGGAAAGAGTGCTGGAAATCAAACAACCCATAGCTCCTCCTAAGAAAACAAACCAAGGCCATATGGCTACTTCATAACCATCTCTATTTATGTCTAGAAATGATGGATTTGTTATTTGTCTGGCATAAGAGTCCTGCATTCAAAAGATTAAACTATATGATGCCTTGTTTTTGTTTTGCAGGTCAAAATCTACACATAAGTGAAACCAAAGGCGATTTCTGTTTGTTCAACTGAATTCAATATTTTGACGTGGAAAACAAACATATATATATGTGTGTGGGGGATAAATCACTAAAATTTCAACAAATATTAAAGTTTGAACTAATAACCTCAAAAGTACAATTAATTCAATACTAAGAACCTTAAAAAATTGAATCCGTCAAGTTTAAATTTTGGATCCCACCTATGCTCAAAACAAGCTGCCCCGGAGAAAGCGGTTGCATTCACTTTATTTGGAGTATGAGTCAAGGGTCTATTACAAACAATTTGGAAATCTAAGTAGCTTAGTTGATTGGCGATCTGAACTTTTACCTTGCTGAAGAGGATCCGATTCCCCATCTAGTAATTCTCTAACACCAATTTTTAAAAAAAGAAATATATCAAAAACCGTCTCTCTACCTGTGCATACGTCTTACCTTCTCTAAACTCTACTCTACACTAGGTACTAGGTATGTTGTTTGTTTGTTGTTTTCAAGAAGCATCTTCCATTCCACTAAACAATGAAAGATGTAATGTACTAACTAAATTTTTAAAAACTCCTAAAATAAACAACAATAACAAAATTTTATCGCACACACCACGTGGATATAAATAAGCATTTCAATTGTTCTTTATTTACCAACAACAAAAATTCCTCAATTGTTTCCTCCACTATTCACGGAAGATAAGACAGGAAAAAAAAAACAAAAAGAACAACAAAAGAACCAAATTAGGAAAATATAGAAAAACAAACCAAATGCATGTGATATACAGCTAAAATAACTCCTAAACAACTCTAGCTCTAATCAATCCAAAATTGCAAATTTATCAGCACATTAAAATCTAAATTAAGCAATAAAAGGTACTAGATTTTTTTTTATTTAACTAGACATGAAATTTAAGGAAAATTTTGAAATTTGTGATATAAAGCAGATATTTATGTGTATAAAATATTTCATTAAGATGAAATTTAAAATTAATTTTCAATAAATACTTTTGGAATTACGTTCTCTGTCTTTCTGTTAATTATTATTAGTAAATTTTAGTTTTGGTTCTTTCTTTTTTTGTTGACAAGATTATATATTATATTCCTTCCGTCGTTAAAAATCTGTCTTGAAATATTTGTTATTTTAAAAGTTCAAAATAAAATGAATTATGTTTTCCTTATTTTATTCTTAGTACTAATTACTATATTTTAAAAATTACAAATACCTTAATTCTGAAAAAAATATATCTTAAGACATAAATAAATGTAATATCTTCAAACATCCCTCCTAATTACTCTCTTATTTTAATTTGTTTGTTTGATTTTGATTTGTCAGAAAGTAAATAAAATTTTTGAATCTAAATGTATCAAAATATTCTTTAATCTTATGGTCTTAACTCTTAAATATGTCATATGAAAAGTTATAATTTTTTATTTTTTTAAAAAGTAAAACAAACAAATTGAAACGATTGAGTATTATTTTTGTAAGAGACGTAAAAAAAAAAAGAGCAACTTGATGCATTAAGCTCATGCTATATGCGGGATTCGGAAAGGGCTGAACTATAAGAATTTATTGTACGTAGTCTTAAATTATATTCGTGAAATGGCTCAAACTCATATCCTCATAAGAACAACTTTACCAATTACGTTAATTTTACGAAGGACGTGTAAATGAAAAACGCGATAAAGAAGGAACTAGGGAGTATATACGTGTAATCAAAACAAAAGATCCTAATAAAACGTGTTACCTACAATACCCCTAACATTTCGCGCCAATATATACAAAGTTGATCGGAAATCTCACCGGGAAAGAATCGCCGGAGCCATTATTCTTCATATTCATCCATTCTCCATCACTCGTTCCTCTGTTCATCATCATCCAATTTCAGTTAAAAAATGACCAAAATCGACACAAAACACCGTCGAAATTAATTCAAAAAACGGAACCTGAAAACTCCGGCGAACAAATTCTCCACTGTCGTCGTCTTCTCCGTAAAACTCATCACCGTCAATGTCACAAATACCACAAATCCTCCCAAATGCCTAATCAAAAACACAAAATCCCCCAAAAAAAATCAGAAGAAAATTAAAAATAAATTCAAATCTCAAATCGCCGAAAATTAATTCTCCTCCTTACGTCCAAATATTTAGCGTTTCATTATGCCATGAAAATAAGCTGAGAGCAATATCCTTCAAAGGCCATTCACATCGATAATAATCTCTGATGAATTCGTTATCCTGAAGATATTCAGGTAATGCTTCGTATTTTACCAATTTTTTTCTCCGATCTAATTTCTGATCGTTTACTCTAATTGTTTTATGGATTCGATCTGCTGAGTCGACTCGTTCGCCATCTCTGAGTTTTGAAATCTTCTTTCCTCTTCGTTTCATTTTAGCGAACGAGCGAGTTTGAGCTCCGACGAGTCGATCTCAGCCCCCGGCGAATTTTCGCCGGAAAACTTTGAATTTTTCGCCGGAAAGCTTTGAATGAACGTGTTTAAAAAAATGCTAATTTTGTATCAAATGTGAAAGCTAATTGAAAGTTGGCAAAGACACACAAATATTTATAGTAGCAAATGACGTGCAGCCACTAATTATTATTATTATATTTAAAATAAGATAAAATAAAAAAGTAATTTTGGATTAGTTATTTTTTTAATTTTTGTTTTCCAGGGTGTTTTTTGTTTTCATTAATAAAAGAGAAACACCGATAAATATGGTGTTTAAGTTCTATGTACTGACATTATAAAAAAGTATTTATACGATCGTAGAATACGATCACAGTTACAAATAAATCATTGTAATAAATATTTATTTATTATATATGATAAACGATCGTAAAAAATAATTGATTGTAATAAGTTAAACTACACTCATCGTATACATATTTTCTAATTTAACATAACATAGTAGATTTACTTCCCATATATTCACAAGTTATAAATATGTTTTTTTCTTTCCATAGTAATTTTCCTTAATTAGTGTATCTTTCAATTTATTAAACTAAATTATCAATATTTACAATTCAATAATGAACATAATTTATATGCATAGTCATTCAATAATATAATATATCTTTCAACATTTTAAACAATAACATATTCTATGAAATCGATCTGAGAAGATAAGGTGTACGTTCATTTTATACCTAATTTTATAGGATAAAGAGACTATTTTCGATACATGGATATCCTCTGGGTGGGATATAACAATGAAGCGTACCCAGATCTTATCTCTATTTTTATAAGATAAATAGACTATTTCTTATACATTCTCAAGAGTATCTTAAATGTGGGATATAAAGATAGAGTGCACACAGATCTTATTTCTATCTTTACGGCTCTTTATTTTCGATACAATTCTCGAGGATATCCTATGGATGAGATATGGAGATGGTGTGTGCTACGTCACAAATTTTATCTCTACTTTTATAGAAAGGTTATTTCCGATAGAGCCTCAAATTAAAAAAAATAAAATAGATTTGACATATTCCATCATTTTATTTTTTAAGTTAAGATTTGTTTTTTTTTTAGTAAAGAAATGGCAGTCCATTTTAGTGTGAGTTATATTCAAAAAAAGAAATGAAAATTTTAAGATGAGGGAAGGTGAGAAATGTTATTTGAGTGATGTGTTAATTTTTAAATATTCTTGGTAAAATAAAGTTGGTGGATTCACGTGCTATTATATTATCTATGGCTAAATCTTAAAAGATTGTTAAGACGTGAGGAAATGTTCTTTTGCTTTCTCACTCAACTCGTCCGATATTCGTATTGAGATTCGATTAAATTCAAATTCGCATATTGTACATGATTCTTTTTTGTCATTTTTAAAATTTTAAATTTAAAACTTCTGATTAACGATGAAGAGATTTTAGTCATTCTATCACAACCTATATTGATTATTAAGACCCTTTCATCATCATTCAAAATGTGTTTGATATAATAAAAGTTTTTTTTTTTAACGAAAAATACTTTTCTTGAAATACAATCAAGAAAATATTTTCAAGTCTTTGGTTTGTTAGGAAAGAATATTTTCTAACAAGATATGTATTAAAATTAATAATAATATCAACAAATTGGAGTGTTTTGATGGAACTTTTACATACTACTAAAAATTAATATAGTGTGTCATTGTTAGTCAAAGTAAATAATACTATGAAGTTAACAGTTACTACTAAGATAAATAGTAAAGTAGAATTAATTTCGCCCATAAATGAAGGGAAAATGACTTTTTTCATGTCAAACATTGGAAAAATAAATTAGTTAGATCAGACATTTTGAATATCGAATAGTTAAATCAAAGGGTCTCAATCACCAAAGACTTCTATATGAATATATTTTCCTTAAATCATTTTTCCTCAGACCAAGCACACACAAAAATTCTAATTATATTCGAATCGACAAAATAATTTTTTTCTAGATAAGAAGTGTTCAACTCTTTAAGTGACCCTCATTCCTAGTTTCTACAAATTCAGACTAATCAGATCAAGCTTTTTGAATATCAAATGGTTAAATAAAAATGAAAAAGATAAAAAGCAAAATATAATTTTTTTTTTTTTTTTTTTTTTTTTTTTTTTTTTTTTGTGTTTGACTATTAATTAAATTTTATTGGTTTTATTACTTAGAAAAGAAAAGTGCTCTGCTGGCTTTTGCCTAAGATTCGTTGGGGGCATATTGTAAGATTCCTTAAGAGCATAATTGGAAGTAAATAATCTTTATATTTTATTGGTCTCAAAATACTTATCACGTTTGATCGCTGTTCAAGTGTCAATAATCCTTATAGTTAAATTAGATTAAATTAAAATTAAATCAATAATTTATGTATATGAAACTTATACAAAAAAAATTGTGAATCATAATTTTTCTCCATATCAATATGATGAAAAAATACATGTTAAAAATATTGATAAAAATTTATATAGTTTAACTCTCGAAAAATGAAACATGATAAGTATTTTGAAATAGACGAAGTAAATACTTGTAAGATTTTCCTAACTTAAAGTAATTGTATCTCATAAATATATATTTATATATATTTATAGTTTCTCATTATAGTTTTTATTTTTCAAAAATAGGATTCAACCCAACAAAGGCTCAATCCAAAGAAAATAAAATAAAGACCATAAATAATTAAAAATAGAAGACAATAAAATACAAATGGACAAAAGCTCATCCATCAGTCAAAAAAAGGAAGCTTCAAAGGAACCTTCCACCAGTCTCTAATTATAATTATAGTTAGATTGTTCTATAATGTTTATTTCGTTATATCAGTTAAATTTTCTTTTCAATTGAGTTTTGATGATGTGTTATATTATATGTTCTGCAATATTATTTTATTGTTACGATCATAAAAAATCAGGATAAATTAATAATGTCATTATGGAGTTCTTTTAATCATTTTGTTTAATTTTTTTAAAACAAATATTCTAGTTTCTAGGTATTAGGAGAAGATTAATTTTATGATTAGAAGTAACGTTTAAAAACAAATCCAAATCTTTACTAAGAGAAGCAAAATAAGGATCCCTCTTTAAAAAATTGAAGCAATACATTTTGTAATTTTAAAGTATCTAATCATAATCATGTTGCTTCGTTTATCCCAAACAAGACAACTAGCTTAGCCTTGCATTTAAGCCACCAATAGTCAATTTTTTTATATAAAATAAATTATGTCAAATATTACACCACAAAGGCAAATTGGTTAGGGTAAAAGTAAATATACTAGAAAAATGTAAAATTGATTTAGAAGAAAAAGATTGGCTCACATGGTGTTGAATCCTAATTAGTTATAGTCGAAGGTAAGTTTTACAGAACAATTATAAAAAAGGAGATGTTGGACGGCTAAAATTTGATATATTCAGAAAAAATGAGTGTGGTTGATATGTGTGATATGAATTGATTTCAAGATATATCTAATTTGACGTGATGTCAGAATCAGACCCATTAAGTTTGATCATGTGGGACTCCTAGTATGTGTATCGTTATGAGTATAGTACTTCTGATCCTTAAATGTCACGCTCCGGAACCCCAAATAGAGAATGACTAGTCTGAGTGTGAAAAGGAAGGGATATTGATAAGAATGATCCCACATTGAATCGAAACAAGAACTTTGAGCTCTTTATAAGTCGTGGACAATCCTCCTCCTATTAAATTAGCTTTTGGGGTGACTTAGTTTGACAAAATGCAAAAGCTAAAATTGATGTGCAGGAACATAAGGAGGTATTAAAAAGAGACGAACTAGACCTAAACACAATGAAAGAAAAAGATTCATATATATGATATACTCGATCTAGTAGTTGAGAATATAATTTAGAACCTTTAGTAATATATTTCAATTTATTACGAACTGACACTAATTTAAATCATCTTTCAACATAAAGAGAACTTCTATTGCTATTGCAAATATGGCTCAAAATTTGTTTATTTTTATCCTTATTTATGTATTAAGATACAATTTTCTTCATTGAATATCTACTTCCTTTATTTATGTTTCATCTCTTTATATTTGAGTGTAGTCTTCAAAGACAATTATTATTAAACTTAAAATTAAAAATAAAATAAAGTTTATCTTAAACTTTTAAAATGAAAAATAATTGAAAATATTTATTTTTAAAAATCATAACAAATAATTTGAAACAAGGAAGTAGATACTACTATTTTCTGAATTAACAGTGATTATCAATGAGATTCCAAAGATAAAATCAAATAATATAATAGTTAAGACTGAGGAAGTAGAATTAAATTAATTAAAAGGCTGCAAGATTCCCACGTTGATAAATTGATAGAGATAAACAAAGAGAAAAATCAGAGAATAGTTGAAGAAATCTAAATCTCAGAGCAAAATCTCTAAGATTATTATATTAGATATTTACAAAGCTCAACTACCAATTCAACTGGTTATAGTTGGCAAATCCTAATAAAATTTTCTTTCTTTATATTCGATATTAAATTTAGTGACTCGACTAATTTGAATTCATCACACAAAGTTCGACTGTGGCGAAAAATACATTAGTTAAGTGGAGCCTCCTTTTAGAATTAATTGATAATTATTTGATAATAATGCAAGAAGCAATTTTCACATTTACCTAATAAACAAAGAGGAATAATAGTAATTTTTTTTATTTTTAAAAAAAGACCGTAGATTGAAAGAATCTAGGGAAATCACAAAAACATGGAGACCATAAACACACAACAAAATTGGTGGAATGGAGAAAAAAGGTGGACCATTTTTCGACTTTTGTATATTTTTTCATATTGATATTTTCTGTATCGTTTCAATTTTATAGGATATCCTCGAAAGAATGAACATAATTGTTCAAGTTCTGCCATGTGTATTGTAAAGGCCTTATTTTGTTGAACTTCTTAAAAGCCCATTGTAAAATGGGCTGCTTGCAAATAATTGGGCTTTCATCTGAAAAAAGCAATTTAAGGGAGAACTATTTTATTAGATATATATTCATATCATATATATTAATTTTATTTATACTTTTAAATAATTATATATTGTATGATTAATTAAGAATTATTTTTTCTACCAGATACATTAAAATAGGGAAAGAGGAAGGCGATATAGGAAGAGAGATAGTCATGTACTCTAGATACATGTGAATCATACTAGACAATGTATTTGTGTGTATCCGGTATGGTTCACATATATGTGGAATACCATATATATATATATATATATATAAGAGTGACAAGCAAGATGAAAGGGAGGCGAGCAAGAGTTGTCGATGTATTCTAGATACGTGTGAATCCACTTGAATACGGTGTATCTAGAATAAATAATACACAATTTTGACTTTATGTATCTTGAGATACGTGTATT
This sequence comes from Solanum stenotomum, assembly GCF_019186545.1. Classification (NCBI taxonomy): domain Eukaryota; kingdom Viridiplantae; phylum Streptophyta; class Magnoliopsida; order Solanales; family Solanaceae; genus Solanum; species Solanum stenotomum. Next base: position 53,353,692 of record NC_064290.1, read on the forward strand.
TGGACGTACTGAATACATCAAAATCTGATAAGATTTCTAATATTATAAACTAGAATGTATCTAAGTAATTAGCTCCTAAGCTAGTGAGATTTCACTAAGTTTCCCCGGTTTTTATCATCATGCTGGATCATACCAAGTTTTTTAAAATTGACATGTATTGTAACTTATGGTGGAAGCTTACAATATGTCGATTTCTATAGCATAACAATAACAATCACACTAACATATTGGTGCAATTTTTAAGTGGATATGTGCACAATCTTATTGCTATCTTATGAAGTTAGAAAATTTATTTCTGATAGACCATCCAATCAAGTAAGACATAGAAAAAAAATTAGAATATAAAGTAAATACAAAATTGAAGAATAAGATAGTAAGAGAGTAACAATAACAATACTGAAAAAAAGAACTAGGCAACACTTGACTACGTACTAACCTTCTACCCTAATTCTCAACCTCCATATCTTTCTATTTAAGATTGTGAATTCGGTAAGCTGCAAGTATGTCATGTCTTACCTAATCAACTTTCTCTTAAACTTCTTACGTCTACACTAATTCTCCTTATACCCACTATAGTTAGCCTCTCACACTTTTTCACCGGAAATTCATGCATCTTTTTTTTTCCACATACTCGAATCATCCCAACTTCGCCTTCCTTATCTTATCCAATATAGAGGCCACTCCTATCTTGTCTCGAATAACTTCATTTTGATCCTATCTCTCTTAATATGCTCATACATCTAATTCATCTCAATGTTCTTTTATCTTTTGAACCGCGAGTTCGTGATGATCAATATTTTACCCCATATAATAATACCATATAACTATCACTTTATAGAACTTACATTTAAGATTCGATAACACATTCTTATCACATGAGACCTCAATATGTCTACTTTTTACAATATAGTAACCTCACCTTCTCCATAAAGTTATATATAGTCCCAAACTCTATGCTAAAACCCTCAAAGCAAAAACCCCTCGCACAACAATGGCAGTACTCACTTTTTCTTCTCAAAATCTCCAAGTCCACCGTTTTCCTCAAGATCACTATATTGACTCCCTCCGTTGGCTCCCTCAACTCTCCGCTTTCCACCGTCACATCATCCTTGCAGCTTCCGATTCCGAATCCTCAACTTCTTCACTCCAAATCTTAAGCAGTTCAAATTCAAGCTCAAACCCACCAGAACTCACATTTCAATCTTCACTCACAACCCCATCAAGAATCACTTCATTGACTACTTCGCAAAACCCCAATAAACCCCTTATAGCTGCTTCCACGTTTTCGGGTTCGCTGTTGCTTTATACAGCTGATTTGGTTAATGGGTCGTTGGAATTTGTGGATTCGGTGGATGAAAAGGGGTTTCATTTGGGTCGGGTTAATGGGATTGATGTGAGTGAAAATGGCTCGGAGTTTGTGAGTGTTGGGGAAGATGGGAGGATTAATTGGGTGAGTTTTGTTGGAGGGGGGTTGAGTACTAGGAAGGTGTTTGATAGTAATGGATTGGTTTCGTATGGCGCAGTGAAGTGGGCGTCTCCGGTGGAGTTTGTGAGTGGTGGATTGGGATTTGGTCTGCAATGGTGGGATCAACGACGCCCCGGTGGACCTGTTTCACAGTTTAAAGCTAATTGGTAATGGGATTTTAGCTGCATTGCTATTCATTTCTTGTATATATTGATATCTGAGCTTTTTGGTTGAATGTTCATGAATGCATATATCCATGGTGTATTATTTGTGGTTCTTTGTTAATTGGTTTTGGTAGACTTCTTACTTGTGGAATATTTGATAACAAAGTACTGAAGTGAACTGAAGTTGATGTGAAGTGAAGATGCTGACTTTTTATTGCAAAATTACCGTGGCGTCTCAGCTATCACCTATAGGTCTAAATCTTAGTTAAAGTAGATAAGAGGGAGCCTGGTTGGAATGAGGGAATTGAGCCATTATATATTTAAACAGATAATATGTTTCAGCTTAGAGCTATGCTACTATCTTGATATTGAGCTGTTGAAAGATAACACAAAAGGAGGAGAAAAAAGTAATCTTTTACCCATCTCTTTAGCATGGACTTGCAATTTGGATCTATCTCGGCCCATAAAAAATAGAAGATAAATTTTCTGTTGATTTTCAACTCCTTGGTCATAGCATGGAAGACTCTCTCTTTGTGATTCTATGATATACATCTTTTACCTGGCTAGACTGTTGTTTCGTATTGTATTGAGGTGAACTTCTTTTTTTTGTAAGTGTGTTTGACTACATCGCAGGACACGTGGAACTACTTCTGGAATTGTACATTCAATTGATATTCATCCATCAAGAAAGCATACTTGTCTTGTAAGCTGATATTCCTGCCTTCCGTTTTAACTCTTGATTAACAATGCTTGTCACCCCTCGTTCCTTGACCCTTTTTTCCTTTTTGATAACGGTGGTATTTGAGTTAGCTTGTGCATACAACTTACCTGATATAATCCACCGGATACCTATTACCTTCTATCAACTAAGCTACCAGGAAACTCTACCTATCAAGGCTTAGGCAAATGAGAAGTATTTTACCTAGTTTGCCTTTTTTGTTATTCCAACCATGGCCAAGGTCGTCAGCAGATCTTTGACCACTAGTTCACCCCTCATCCCTACCTTAACAAGCGGAAACATAAAACTTCAATTACAGTTTTAATAGCTAGCAGGAGGTGAACTTATGGTTAAATGGAACATAATTTTGAGAGGTGATAACTAAGAGAAGAAAGGCTGTGACTGACTACCTTGACTTTCAGTTGCTGATAAAATTGAAAGATTGTGCCACTTGAATGTGGTTAAAACATGTATTGATATTATCAGAAATTCTAAAGTAGTGAGGGAATCATGAGTGGCATTGCTGACAAGGAGTGCACCAGTGCCATTCAACGTCATAACTAGACTAGCAGAATATTTTTTCACATAGAAAAACTGTAGCTAATAGCATATCTATACAGATGTTTTCACAAGTATGTTATTTGTATTTAACCCGTGATAGATCTGATGGGATTCCCTTCAACAAATTCTTAATTGAAAGTTCATTTCTAAGAAATATGCTGAAGTCCAAAACTCAAGGGACCAAGTAACTGAAGTATCTTCTTTTCCTATTTTATTTTTTTCTCTTTTTTTTTTGGAGATGGGGAGGGGAATGAAGTGGAGATTATTAGAAGCAAAATAACCAGGTCATTAGTACTAAGGTCAATTATTTTCTAGGTTATGACTGAGAATGCCTGGATGTTTGCTTGTTCAGCTTGCAAGGTTGTTTCAAGTTTAATGTCTATAATTCTACTATGTTTTTGAAGGCAGGAGGTTCCTCTGGTACTGTGTTTGCATGGGATCTTCGCTGGCAACAGCAGCCTATAATGCTTTCTGGTGTTGGAACCAGTGATTTGTCCGTTCTTTCACCATCAGAAAGTGATGTTTGGGAGGTCCAGTATGACAACTATACTACTTCATCCAACTACCGAAATGTGTCAGAATCACGTGTTCTTCCTGCCATGATTTGCTCAGAGGATGGCATTCTTGCCGTAATTGAACAAGGTATAGAACATAGACCTTCTTTTCCGTGTTTTTTCGTGTATGAGTTGTTTCTGATGGTCTCGACTGGTTTGGTTCGTCTTTGTTTGCCCCAGGTGAAGAACCCGTCGAGCTTCTTGCTGAACCTTGTGCCATCAACAGCTTTGACATCGATCGACAAAACCCATCAGTATGTGAAACCTTATCCGATGATAACTTCAATGTGCTTACGTTCTTTAAGAGCATCATTTCAAGATGTTTGGTTGCAAATAATAGTATATCATTGAAATAATGGGGGAAGAATATTGGAAAACTTGTTTGAGAGTATTTCAAGTAAAATAATGGTTTTCACTTGCAAAACTCCAACTTTTTTCAAGTGAAACTCATGTCCAAACACCATTTCAACTTTCAAATACTCTTAATTCCCTATTTTCAACTTCAATTGAAGTGAGATTAGAATATCACCATCAATACCTCTTATGTCCGAGATAATCCTATACTCCCTAGCGAATGTGAATTGAGTAGCATATCAGAAACCTGAAGCAGGGGCAGGAGGATCATCTGATCTTAGCATGATCCTCTACTCAACCAAACTGATAGAGAAGGTTGGACCAATCGAGATAGGAAGTGAGGCTTGTGACCGGACCATGGGGAAGGGGAGTCGGGTAAAACTGTATTTGCTGAGCCAAGCAACAACAACAAACCCAGTGAAATCCCACATGTGGGGTCTAGGGAGGTAGAGTGTCCTTACCCCTACCTTTGAGAAGGTAGAGAGCTTGTTTCCAAGTTGGACCAAAATCAACAGAGATTGGTGTTGCAAGGGCAAAGTGAATATCACTTTGCTCTGTGTGTCCAGGCGCCTACGGATTCATCTTTTGCTTTGCTTGACATTTCTTTTTCATATCAACCTATTAATGATGTGCATTTAACATCAAGAACATTATTACCTTGCAGGACATTGTTTGTAGTTTGGAGTGGGAGTCCATAGCCATCTTGACAAGGTCTTGACTGCTTCTTCTGAAGCTGAGAACTTTGGCTACACAGCAGCAGATTTTGTTGTATTTTGAATTTGCTATATGGTTGAATTCTTCTGTTAATTATAATTATTATGAGCATGTGTGTTTTTATAAAGGAAAAATGTTGGCAAACCTGAAGGATTTACAGATATATATTGATAATATTGACCAACTTTAGTGTGTACATATAGAGTTATTTTTAAGTAATTTGACTAATCTGTTTTACATCAAATATTAACTTGAGACTTTATGCAACACTATATGCTTCAACTAGAAAGTCAACCCAACACTCGCTAGAATGATAAGTATTTCTTTATTTCTATTTAGAGGTTTTGTGTTGAACTTTAATTATGAAGTCATTTTTGTTAGATCTCCAATTTAGGATTTGTATCAATGTAAATATCGAATATCAGATGAAAATAAAAGAATTAGAAAGCCCATTAAAGTTTATGCCACATCTTTATAAGTTTTTAATTTACACCCACTTGATTAGTGAGATTGGGAGGGTTAGTATTCTCTTAAGACGAGAGTAGAACATATTATTGAAAGTCTCAATTTCTATTCGTCAAAGTGGAGATTTTAATTTCAAAAGGTATTTAACTACTAGGGTCATTGTCAATCACGAGGAGAAAAGAATGAACTACTTAAAATCTCAATTCCTATTCGCTCAAGTGGAGAGTTCTATTCAAATCTAATAATCCCAAACAAGTCTATATACTATTTTAACTAACATATGTTTATTTAATTGAAGTCATATTGGTTGAAAAAAGTTTCTTAAGCTACTAATCAAATCCTCCTGATCGATCAAAACATAAAATTTGCACATCACCTCCCCCCCCTTCCACCCCTTTTTTTTTTTTTTTACGAAGGATAAAGGAGAAAACAATATATACATTAAATCAATTGATTCGTTGTGATAGAGTTAAAAAAAAGTTTATATGAGTAAAAAGATATAATATTATTAGTCATATGAGTGTGTCAAAGTGTAATTTCACAAACAATAAGGGTACTTTACTATATTTCCATAAAATTAAATTGAGGTCCATAAAAATTTTAGAAAAAAATACCACAAAAGGATAGAAAAAGAGCCATTTTCAATCCTCACATTATCCATATATCAAAAAAAAAAACTTCAAGAAAACAAAGCTTCAATGACTCTAACAATGGCTTCTTCATCTTCAACTTCACTATTCTCCACTGTTCTAAACTTTTCCCCTCGAAAATCAACAGGTTTTACTTGCCGCACCTCTGTTAACATTCCATCAATTGCCAAGAAAACGTCACTCAGTCTCAGTTCATCAAGGAACATATCAAGTTTTGCCCCAATTGTCTTCGAGAAAGTTTCGAATGCTGCAACACCCACTAATGGAAATTCAAAGACATTGACTGTAGAGTGCCATAAAGGGTATAAAATGAAGACCCACAAAGTAAAGATTCTATTTTTATCACTGGTTTTGCTGTTTGTGTGTGTTTGAGTTTTGGTTTGTGTGGACGTTTTCTGTTGGAATTGTTGATTTGGGTGTTTGAATTTGTGATAATCTTGGAAATTTCAATCCACAGCCTTTAACTGTAGTGTGTGGCAAAGGGTCCAAAAGTTTCTATTTTTCTCACTGTTTTGCTGTGTGTGTGTGTGTGTGTGTTTGAGTTAGGTTTGTTGTGGAGGTTTTATGTGGGAATTGTGATTAGGGTGTTAGGATGTGTGCCAAAGGGTACAAAATGAAGACCCTCAAAGTAAAGTTTGCTTCTTTTTTGCTCACTATAGTGTGTGTGTGTAGTTTTGGTATGTGTGGAGGTTCCTATGGGAATTGTAATTGGGTGTTTAAATTTCCGGAGAATCTTAGTAGCTAAGTTGGTTGACTATCTGAATTTTCACGTTGTTGGTAAGGGTTAGATTCCCACGTATTAATTCCCAAATGCATTTCCCCAAATTTTGGAAGGAAAAAAAAAGAAAGTGTTTGAACGTGTCCCAAAGGAGACAGAATGAAGAAGCATATGTGGAAATTTTCTGTGGAGAGAAAATGACTTGTAAAGGGAATTTAGATGCTCTGTCACTCTCTTTTTCTATGTCTTTTACCTTAACTGTAAAAATGAAGACCACAAAGTAAAGTTTTCATTTTTTTTTTGTGTGTGTTTGGATATTAAAGTGTGGAGGTTTTCTGTGAGGATTGTGAGTTGGATGTTTGAATTTGTGATAATCTTGGAATTTTCAGGCTTCAGCAAAGAGGTTTAAGGTGTCTGGTAGTGGGAAGATAATGAGGAGGAGAGCTGGGAAGCAGCATTTGCTTAGGAAGAAGAATACCAAAAGGAAAAATAGGCTCTCGAAAACGGTTTGACTTCTTTCTCTCAGAACTCATACATTCTATTGTGAAATCTTTATATAAATTATTTGCTTGTTATCAGTCTGGAATATCAATTTCTTGTCAAACCTACTCCGAATGCCTGAATAGATTTTAGAATTGTAACTTATTCTGTTTATGTCCCATGATGTCATATCTCATAGGGAATGCAACTTTTAATTCATTCGTTGAAGTAGAAATCAGGCGATGATCTTCAGAACATTATTTTAAGGACAATGCATTTTGCAAGAGTTCTAGTTTACGTGCATTTTTCCAACAAAGTTAGGCAACTTTTGCATATCAAGAAATCAGGACATAGAAAGAACTATCTCTACTCTATATTTGAGGAATTACAGAGTCATAAAAAAGTGTAGTAATTGTAGGAATGTAATGGTGATCAGTGAATTTAGGAAAAGACTCAGCTTTTATATCGTATTGATAAGACAATGAAAAGAGACACTCACACTTCTGAAGCATTCCATGGGAAATCATCTTTTTTGTGTGCAAATATCTAGTGCTAGTTTGCAGTTCCAAGCGAAGGGAAAGAACTATGTATTTTCTAGTTTTTGGTTATATATAGAACTCATTTTTGTGTCGAAGAATTATTATGTAGCACATGGTATGACTAGCGTTGATGTTCTATTAATATTCAAATATAAATTTGAGATGTTGTGAAGAGAAATTATACTTAATTTAATCTCCATTGGCAATTGCCATTAGCTGGTTCATTTGGATAAAAGGGTCTGTGATTTCTTTACCCATATGATACTTCATGGAGTGTGCAGGTGGAAAACCCTTTAGAGTTATTCTCTTTACCCGTTAACCTTTTCTATTCTTCCTGGCCGTGTAGTGTGCCACACTTTAGAAACGCCAAAGAAGTTATTTTCACTTACTTGTGCAAGCTTCGTGCCAGCCAATGGCCCTTATCAACAATCAAGAGGCTGAAGCGCCATTCACATCCACCTACCGAAGGAACATGCTACTGATCGCTAACTCAAAGGACTGCATACTTCCAATTCCATAGCTAACCCCAAGCTCTTCCATTGCCTGAATTAACAACTCGAACTCCTATCACAGTGCTTCTTGTAACTCTCTCAATATGGATACAATAACTGTGATGGAAATTTCACCTCTACCATCAATAGGTTTAGCCAGGGCATTTACAACACGACCCAAATAAGCCTCACTCACAGGTATCTGAGCAATTCTTCCCGCTGCTTGTACAGAACTTAAGTGTATTAGCTTTGGTGGTAGTAAATAGTACCCACTTCTGTAAATGACTGTTGAATTGGGTTTAGGACTACGCCTATGTACCAAATAAGCCTTGCTTTCTGATAGTGATGCAGAATCCTAGGTATTTGGCTAGCCATAATTAAGCTGACATGATTTGTTCACTAACTTTTGTGGATACAATAACAGCAACAGCTATGCTCAAAATCCCAATCTAGTTGGGGTCGGCTATATGATCTTCATGATCCATTTTGCTTTATTTGGACCTGTTTCAACTATTTTTTGTGGATCTGCAAAATAAAACTGTCATTGTTGTAGCCAGTAGGAGCAGTAACTTTTTCTTCTTAGCAAATTGAGGAACTACGTATGGTTTAGTACTAACTACGAGAGTTAGAATGCCATTTACGCATTTGTGAGATACTTGTTTTTAAGATAGTTCTGAACAGTTCATTTGATGATTTCATGATTGCCCAATAATTTGTCCAGCAGGTCCTGTAAGTGTGCTGTCAAGTACAAGTAAATTACTTATAACAGCCCAATGGCCAACACAATGATGTTTATTTCTTGTCATACTGACTCTAGCTCTAGTTTTTGGCATCTTTGATGCAATGTAAATGATTGTATTTTCTTCCACTGTGCATTTTGGGATTGTGTAATTTTGTTGCATGTCACTTTCTGGAAATGGCAAAGAAGCCCCCGTTGGCACCCTTTTACCTTTACTTTCCATATGTCTCTAATAAAACCACTTGTTTTCGATAAAGATGTTCTCAAATGGTATTTGATTCATCCATATCTGCAGGTTCTCTCACTACCCTACTACCTATGCATTGCCTTTTCCTTCACTGTTTCATCGAAATTTGCACCACTTATCTGCTCATATTTATGATACCACCGACCGAATCTCGCTCATGCCTTGTCACTTGTTAGCTACAGATTTGCTTGCCCATCTGAAAAAGTTATTACCCTTGTCAATTCAGTCAATCCTTTCCAGCTGCATTATGATTATGTGATTCACCAAAATGTCCTGCAACAAACCAAGAAGTCTATTGCTACTTTAAAGGTACCCTGTGGAATTAGTCAAGGTGTGGGCAAGCTAGCCCAAACACCACGATTATCCAAAAATAAAAGTTTGTTGCTACTTTGCTACCAACTATCAGCCTTACCTTCCTAAGATCAATGTCTAAGTATTGAAAGGCTATTCTTATTGCAGTATAAAATGAGTGATGTTTTAAAGGAATAGAAGATAAAACAGATGTAACTTGAAGCCAAAAACCTCGAGGATGAACGTGTGTGTACTTTTTGGCGAATGAACTCTCTAATTTTTGGAGTAAGATTTGTACTACTCTTTCTTCAAAGTTAGATGACTCATCATATAATGTTTGTGTTACACAGGTACAAGTTGACCGCAGCGATTACAACAATGTAATCGGTGCATTACCTTACTTGAAGGTAAACCGAGCCAAGTAGGTCGAGCTGCAGTTAGAAACATACTCTTCATCAAGTTGCCAGAACCCGACGGGATTCTCTCTTTTTGTGTAGAGGATGAAGAAACACCATTGCTTGATACACTTCTCCAACTTTAATCCATCTGAAGTTCTTTGTACTAATGATTTTTCATATCATTTAGACTTGTTGAGCACCAGTAAATTCTGTTTCTTTTTTCCCTTGTAAGTTTTACTATAAACTCTTCAACATCAACTTATAATGATCAATTTGTAAGTTTTTTGTGCAAGTGAGCTTCTATTTTCTTAACTTGCCTTGTATGGTAGTCATTTCTCCTCCCTTATTTTTCTTTTTTGGTGTCTGATACCTGCATTGATAGACTATTCTTTGCGTTCATAGATTGTGATTATGATTTATGTTTATGCAAGATTACTATAAAGATAAGGATTCATATTTTTGCCATTAAGCGCACGTCATGAGTTTTAGATCATGCATCGCTGACCCTCGGAGATTTCTCGATTATTAATATAGGAAGTCTAGTTTCTTTGATACTGTAAATTTATTAACTTGACCCCTCCTTGTTAATTGTTTATTTAGGTGTCCATCATGAGTTTGAAACTTTCAAGTTTCGAAACATGTCACTAATTTTCGAGAATATCTCGATTATTAATAACTATAAGTTTGTTTTCTTAAATCCTTATAGGCTTATAGTGGGGCTTGAGAAGGGTAAATACAATTTAACCTTATCTTGTAAAAATAAAATGTTATATTTTTGATAGACTCTCTGCACAAAGAAAGCATTTCAGAGAGCAGTTCGAAAAGAAGAATATGCAAATGAAATCAGTAACATCAATAAAATAGAACACTATGAAAAGCTATATGTAACATATAAAAAAATAACAGTAACAACAACGAACTATTGGATAGTGCCTTTTAAATAATTGTGACTCTTTATATATTCTTTATCTTTATATATATTTGACTCCATATATATAAATTTTTCAAAACAACAATATTTTAGCTTTTTATGGGGCTCCTTAGCCATATTTTTAATATTTATTTAAAATATCAATATTTTAGTTTGTTAAGAGTTGAGTTATGTATTTTTTTTAAAAATTGTTTAATTGGAAAGAATACAAATATTTAATAATAGAATAGAGAAAATCATGGGATAAAATATTTTAAAAAAGGTAAAAATCTTTCAAGTTTTTCATCAGTTGCGTATTTAAAGGAGAAATACAAAAGTGGGTCTCTATCCATTGTGCTTTGAAGAGTCTTTCTCCATTGTTCGTAAAAATTCCAAAACAAGTTTCAAATCAGTCGACTCTTTTTCGAATTCAATCTTTGTTGAATTGACTTCGACATATTTTTGAAACGATCGTTTTGGATAAGCAAAGTCAATTCCACGAATTTCTTTAGAGTTTGATAGTGTCGGTGAAAACTCAAAAAACGATTAAGTATTCTTTTTAATGGTCTATTATTTAACTTGTTTATAGGTGATATTCGTAAATCTCGACTAGAAAATTGGGTAGAATTTTTTTTTTTTGATGAATGCAGTAGAATGTTTGTATGTATTGAAATTTTAACCTTTTTACGAAATATTGTAGCCATTCAAGGATTATAATGAATGAAAGTGTGTGTTTTTTATTTTTGTAGCTGGTGTTTTTGAATACAACAAATATATTATAGTCCAATACAATTATGTAATGAGTAACTAATTTGGGATACAATCAGCAAAATGTATGCGTTATAATAATTTATTGTTGATTTGTACTGAATACTAGATACAATTGAGTATATGAAACACTTTTGATTTTTGTAACTGGTGTTTTTTAATACAACAAATATATTATATCCCAATATAATTAGGTAATGAATAACTAATTTGGGATACAATCGACGAAATTTATGTGTTATAATAATTTATTGTTGATTTGTAGTGAGTAGGGGATACAATTGAGTACTGAATATAATTTTATTTTTAACTAAGGAGGAAAAATACATAAATTGTTCTAATAGTACATTTTGGATATATGGGGGAAAACCCTAGAAAGATGGGTAAGTATGTAGTGGGTGAATATTTTTTCCTTTTTATCGGATAGTGGTGTAGAAATTAGTCTAATATGAGACTGATTTGAGAAATAAAAGGAAAGAAAAATAATGATATTAGGATACAAATTATTTTCTAAAATATTGATATTTTGACATTTTTAATAATTATTTTAAAGTGTAGATGCATTTTGCTGTTAAGTCTAAGGCATTTTTCGGACGGTTCGATGTTTCTTCCGACTTCTTGCTTCCCTTCATTTAGTCATTTGCATTGCATTATAGTGTGATTTGGCCTCAGAGCATGTTTGGGTTGCCTTGTATTTGCGTGTAATTATGCTTGAATTTTTGCAATTGCTTGTCTATTTGAAAAATAAATACACTTTTATGTACTTAAGGTGGTAATAGGTCGTCTTATTAGTTAAAGTGTGTAAGTGACTTTTGGGTACAAGTTTAGAGGGCAATTTATGCTTTTTCCCTATTAAAAAAGCAACCATCACAAAAATGAAAACTGCACGTGTCAAACAAGTAAGCAAATAAAAAATGTCTAAAAATGTATTATTGACAAATATACTACTTCCATCTTGAATTGATATTTCTCTAAAGATTTTGTCACTTTAATGTTATTTAAAAGTAATTATTTTTCACTATGAAGAATGTATAAGATTTAAATGATAATTCAACCAATCTATTTTTATGCTATGAAATAAAACTAATAATACAATATTGATGATAGAGAAAAAAAATATTTTTAGAGTGTAAAATAGAGAATTGGGATGAAATTTTGGTTGTTTCAAAATATAGAGAATCTAGACAAGTAAAATAGAGAATGGGTTGAAGATGCTAAGTTGTGCATCGGTTGGTTCGATTTTTACAGTTTTTGATTTTTAAATACGCTAAATCAATAAGATATTTTTTTATCGATTTTTGATCTTTAACTATTTAACCAATAAGAAAATACTCATAAAATAATTATACGACTTGTCTAACAATTTGGTGCGAGAAGACAATAATATAACTTATGTGCAAGTGCAAGAAAAATAAAAACATTAGGGCAACATTGTAAATTGAAAGTTGAATGACAAAGATAGTAACCAATAAAATAGTGATATTAGTATTTAATATTTATATATAAGTAAAGTAGTAAATTATTACTATCTTAATGGATTCGGTTTACCAAATATTAACAAAGCATTATTGAATCAATAATTCGATAATTTTTCAGGGAAAATTATGTGTATAAGAAAACATATAAGTACTAGTTAATTGGTTAACATAGCTATAATTTGCCTTAATTGCAATTTGCGACCTACTTTTAGCTGTAATTAGACTCAATTTTTTTGTTTTGAATAATTCACACGTTTGTATAATTCGGGTTTTGTATAATATAATTTATATAATTTTTATATAATTCGGAATATATATAATATAATTTGTATAATTGTTTACACTTTTGATGTTTGTAATTGTATAAATTCATTATTTTGAGTTTATACAAAAATAACAGAATTATGCCTATACAAACATGTGAATTGTACAAATTCGCAAATTATACAAATGAGACAACTTAAACTGTAGCTACAACCCGTAAATATGTAAACTATAGTTATAGAGTATAATTAAATTTATTATAGTGACTATTTGCGAAAGTTCTTTTTTTTTTTTAATAAAAGTATTAAAAGCCGTTAATTCAATACTCTTTTGACATGAAAGTACATACATTAATATATATATATATAAAAGAGAACCTTATGCCTGCCTACGTGGCTCCACCACAAGTCATGATTCTCTTTAATTTATGTTATTTCCAAAACTAGCCTTCCCCTTTCATGAAAAGTTGTGACTTTTATGAAAAACTGTGACTTCTATGAAAAGTTGCAACTTTTATGAAAAATTGCGACTTTTATGAAAAGTTGTGAGTTTTATGAAGAGTTGCGACTTGTATGAAATGTTGTGACCTTTCTGAAGGGTTGTAACTTTTTCAAAGAGTTGTGACCTTTCCAATAAGACACAATAATCATTTTTTTCACACTATCATTTGTTGTCTATAAATAGAAGACTACACTGTGCATTCAGTGGGCTCGATTTCTTTCATGTTGTTTCATTCTATTGTTGCATATCCTGGTATATTTTTTAATGGTCATTAATTTATACTTATATTATTAATTGTTATTTTTGAGTATATGTTTTAAACTTTGTTGTTTATGTTTATGCAAATTTATGTTATAAGTATTTGTTTGTACAAATTTTCTTTAACATGAGTCTAGAATCCAACATTTTTATTTATGTGTACTTTCATAATGCAACAATTATACATAAATATTTCTGAAAAAGTTGTCAAGTTGTATTGATGAAACATCTAGGAGGGTCTTCAGCCGTTTAATGAAGAATGAGTTTCTATAAGGGTCATCAATATTATTTTGTTGTTGTTTCAAATTTATTTTTCGCCTTCTATAAATTTTGTTAGAGTAACAACGTAATAATAACGAAAAGTGGTGAACATTTGACCTCACACAAGTAGATTGTCTCTAAAAAGAATTATTTATGTTATTGCGGTGTACATTTTTTAACTGTCTTAACTTATTTATAACTAATATTGATTATCGAAAGCTTTCACATAATTTTTTTTACCCAACGGGTTATTCTTATCATAAAATTATTAGATTCTATATTTTTCATGTATAAAAAAAATAGAAAAAAGTGATGTTTAATCACTACATAAAAACATCACTCAATTTTAACAAGACAATTATATCATCAAACATATAATATGATAAATTATGTAAAAGATAAAAATGATTAGATATCAAGATATTTTTAATCATTAATACATATTTACAATTCTTGAATTTACTTTTTTTTTTCTTACAACAGTCGATTATTGAAAAGGTTACCTAGTACAAATATAATACATGAGCATAGTTTGTGTGGACCCACACGCACGTGAATTCTTCTTTTATCGTAGGGATGTACTTTTAAGTTGCTCAGAAAATCTATCCCTTACTTGAAAAGAAGAAAGAAGAAGAGATAATACCATTGTACGTACACATATTGTAAACATCCATGTTTTATGAAGAATCTACATATTAACTTATCCAGGTCCTGGCGGCTCTGCTGGTGGGGGGAGCAAACCTTCTTTGTGTATGTGTCAGGAAAACAATACTGGAAACTAAAAAGGTAAGGGAACTAGACTAGAAAACCTAGGAGATCCAAGTTAGCATATTGTGTCTTCTGGTATGGGAGAAATCACTAATTAAGAACAAAGGGGAAAAATGGTGTATAACAACCAGTAGGCAAGCAAGTAAAATCATTCAATTGTTCATATTAAGTATCTATACTTGTTCATTATGAAATCGATAATACAATTGTACGTACACATACTGTAAAGTAAGGCATGCAATTGGACAGAGTTTTGACCGGTCCGGTTCCGGTTGAATCGGTAAAGAACCGGTCTTATAGGGTATCGGAATCAATACCGAAATGGAACCCGGATTTTTATCCGGTTGATCCGGTTCAACTGCCACTTCCCATTTTTAAAATTTTTTCTTTTAAAGGTGAACATTAATTTATAGTCATTGGGCTGGGGCCCAAAACGGCCCCCCACTCCCTCTCTAACCCCTTAACACTATAAATATAACCATATTTTTTCATTTAAATAAAAAATTCACAAACTATTTCATTGACATCTTATAAAATCTCTTAATTTTCAATCTCTCATAAATTAATAATTATTATTTTGTGATATTGACTTGGAGTTCGGATTTCGGAGATTTATTTGACGTAAATCGGAAGCTTCAATTGGCATCTCTCAATTCCGACTTTGGTTATACGTCTACTTTTACGTAGACGTTCGGTACATTCGTTCCAACTTTAATTTTTTATTTATTTATTAATTAAGTTATTTTTTTTATATTATCTTGCTTGTTTTTCATAATATTTAATTATTTTAAACTTGAACATGAATTCGGAAAGAAACAGTGGTAAAAGACCAATGTCGGAAGGAAAAAATAATAGGGGAGGAAGAAGTAGTTCTAGTTCTAAACATTTGCCTAGATTTAGAGTTAATACTAATGATTATACTCATGTTGATGAAGCTTCTTTTATGTCACGAGGACCTATTGAATTTAATTACAAAAATGAAGGAGATCATGAGACTTTAAATAAATGTTTTACTAATTTTGAGGAAGAATTAGATGAGGAAGTAGAAATAAATGAGGAAGATGATGATACCCCTACCCCTACTAGTCCAGCTACCGAATTACCGGAACAAGATGAAGTCCCCTCTTTACCTACTTTTTCAAAGACCGATGTACGTGTTAAAAGATCTTTAGTATCAAAATTTTTGGTACAAAATGAGAAAAAAAACTACTGTTACTTGCACGAAATGTAAATTGACCATGAAATATGTAACTATGGGTACACAAAGGAGAACGAGACGACTAAGAACACATTTGAGAAAGTGTAATAAATAATTTGCTCGCCTAGATGATATAGAAAGGGCTAATAGAAATGGAATACCCATACCTGAAAATTCTATGGGAGTTGCAGGTTCTAATATGGTTCAAGGTGTATTAAATATGACTAACCCGACTGGCCGAAGCACACACCACACATATAGTAAAGAAAAAGATCGTAGAGAATTAGCTAAAATGGTTGTTGTTTGTGGTTTGCCTATTTCATTTCCTTTACATCCTGGTTTTGTTCATTATATTGGGAATTGTATAACCCAAATTATGAAGGTATTCCAAGAAGTACAATTAAAAGTGATCTTTTTAAATATAAAAAAGAATACTGTCATTTTTTTTGTTGTTTATTTGTTTATTATGATGGTAGATTGTCTATTACTTCTGATATGAGACGTAGTCCTAATGGAAATGACTATTTTACAATTACTGTCAATTGGATTGACCATGAATGAAACATGCAAAAACGAATATTAGGGTATAAATATGTTGAAGAAACTAAAATCGGTTCTTATATAACAACAAAAATAAGCTTTATTTTACAATTTTATGGAATATGTGATAAAATAATGAGTGTCACTTTAGATAATGCTTCTAATAATTTAAAAGCAATTGATTATTTAAAATGTAGACTTTGTCCAATTGATAATGATTCTTTTCATATTAAGTGTGCCGCACATGTGTATAATTTGATAGTAAAAGATGGTATTTCTCAATTTGGAATTTCTTGTGAAAAAATTAGACTTGCTTGTAATTGAATTTTTAAAGCTAAAGTAAAAACTAGAATTATAGAATTTAAAAATCGTTGTAAAGAATGTGGACTTGCACATAGAAAAGTTCCAAAAGAAGTATGCACTAGATGAAATTCTTTATTTGAAATGCTTGAAGTTGCTTATATTTATCAAGAGTCGGTACAATTAGTTTTTAATGCTCATAATGTGGACCCGAATTTAAGAATTGGTTATGAAGATTGAGAAAATATAAAAGAACTTATTGAATTTTTAAGTGTTTTTTATAAAACAACAAATGCTGCTTCTGGTCAATATTATCCAATTATTTCTTATGTTTTAGTAAATATTTGTGCTATTTCATCTGAATTTGCAAAATATAGAGGAAAAGATCGATTTAAAGATTTACTTACTTTTATGATTGAAAAATTCAAAAATTTTTTTTTTCCTATTCCTCAAATCTATTTGATTGCTACTACTTTCAACCCAAATTACAAATTAAAAGGCGTTGAAAGAATGGTTGAAAAAATTTATGCAAATTTAGAGATTAAAGATGATGAAACTCCTGTGTTGAAGATTGTAAAAGTAGCATATATACAAAAGCTAGAGAATTATATAATACATATAAAGCTATGAAAAAAAATATTCAATAGTTGAACCTCCATCTTGTAGGCCTAGAAGTGATGATACGGATGATTGGATGGATGATTATCTTGAGCTTGAATCCTCTACTAATAACGATTTTGATTTATATTTCAATGAGGCACGAGAAAAGATTAGTAAGGTGGAAGAATCGTGAAAATCAATTTTCGACCCTTGCTATGGTTGTTCGAGATGTGCTAGCGATTCAAGCATCATCGGTCGCTTCGGAGCAAGCCTTTAGTGCAGCGAGATTTATGATTGGAGATCATTGATATTCATTAGCAAAGGATAGTTTGAAAATATCGCTGTTGTTTCGAAATTGGATCAATGCTGAAAGAAGAAATACCGGACTACCACAATTAAGTAGCCAAATAGAAGACGAAATAGATGAAATATTTGGTGATAA
Organism: Solanum stenotomum; assembly: GCF_019186545.1. Classification (NCBI taxonomy): domain Eukaryota; kingdom Viridiplantae; phylum Streptophyta; class Magnoliopsida; order Solanales; family Solanaceae; genus Solanum; species Solanum stenotomum. Next base: position 53,371,528 of record NC_064290.1, read on the forward strand.
TAGTGATGATGGCATGGAAGCAATGGAAGAGGAACGACAAATACAAGTTCCAAAAAATGTTTCTTTTGAAATGATACAAAAGTTACGAAAAGATTTTAAAAAAAGTTTCAATTGTTAGTAGTTAGTACAATAATTAATATTCAATACCTAGATTATGTACTATTGTACTCTTTGTCTCTTTCTAATATTTGTAATGTACAATTTATTTATTTGAATAAATATACGGCTATTCGCCTTGATTTTCTTTTAAAATAGTCTCTTATATTTAATCCAAGTCATTTAACAAATTTAATTTTCAACTATTTTAATATAACATTGAATTTTAAGGTTTAAACTTTAAACTTGTTTAAAGTAAATTTTAAACTTTAAATTCAATATAAACTTTAAATTTTAAAGTCAATTTTAAATTTTAAAGTTTAGAGTTTAAACTTAAATTCAATTGACACTTTAGTTTACTTTAAAGTTTTAAATTGAAGTTTTTTAATAATATAATATTATATAATAGTTAAAGTTAATAAAAAAAATTACCGGTACACAATGATCCGGTAAGAATCAGTTCCGATCTGGTCCAAACCGGTTCCTATCCGGTAACTAAGGGACCGGTCGAAACCTTTGAAAATTTCTGGTAAGATCCAATTTCGATAAATAAATCTGTTAACAAGGACCAATTCCAGAAAACCGATCTTGTTGATCCGGTCCTGTCCAATTGCCAGCCTTACTGTAAACATCCATATTTTATGAAGAAGCTACAGATTAACTTACCCAGGTCCTGGCGGGGTTATGGAGGCCCTGCTAGTGGGGGGAGGGGGGAGCAAACCTTCTTTGTGTGTGTGTCAGGAAAACAGTACTGGAAACTAAAATGGTAAGGGAACTAGACTAAAAACACTAGGAAATCTAAGTTAGCATATTGTGTCTTCTGGTATGGGAGAAATCACTAGTTAAGAACAAAGGGGAGAAATGATGTGTAACAACCAATAGGCAAGTAAGTAAAATCATTCAGTTGTTCATATTAAGTATCTATACTTGTTCTTTATGAAATCGATAATATCATTATACGTACATATACTGTAAACATCCATATTTTATGAAGAAGATTAACTTACCCAGGTCCTGGCGGCCTTGCTAGCGGTTGTGGTGGCCCTGCTGGTGGTATATTATACATCTCAAAGGGATATGTCATTCTTCCCAAATCCAACAAATTAAAAAGCTAGTGTCTATTTTGTATATATATATGGCACCCCTTAGGGCAACTTTCTAATTTTTACAGAGTATCTTACCAAATTTATCACCTCTCCTTAAAAACATTCCTTAAATTATTATACACTTAAGTAAATTATAAGGCCATTGAACATTACTTGACCTAATTATACTTGACCGAATCTTTATCCCAAATTTTGTTGACCTATTCCTCAGCATTCTCATGGTTCAACAGTATTGTACAATTTATTTATTTGAATAAATATACGGCTATTCGCGTTGATTTTCTTTTAAAATAGTCTCTTATATTTAATCCAAGTCATTTTACAAATTTAATTTTCAACTATTTTAATATTAGTTTAAACTTTAATATAACATTGAATTTTAAGGTTTAAACTTTAAATTCAATATAAACTTTATACTTGTTTAAAGTAAATTTTAAACTTTAAATTCAATATAAACTTTAAACTTTAAAGTCAATTTTAAACTTTAAAGTTTGAAGTTTAAACTTAAATTCAATTGAAACTTTAGTTTACTTTAAAGTTTTAAATTGAAGTTTTTTAATAATATAATATTATATAATAATTAAAGTTAATAAAAAAAATTACCGGTACACAATGATCCGGTATGAATCGGTTCTGATTCGGTCCAAGCCGGTTCCTATCCGGTCCAAACCTTTTCCTATCCGGTAACTAAGGGACCGATCGGAACCTTTGGAAATTTCCGGTAAAAACGGTTCTGGTAAGACCCAATTTTGGTAAATAAATCCGTTAACGAAGACCAATTCCGGTAAAACCGATCTTGTTGATCCGGTCCTGTCTAATTGTCAGCCTTACTGTAAACATCCATGTATTATGAAGAAGCTACAAATTAACTTACCCAGGTCCTGGCGGGTTCTGGCGACCCTGATAGTGGGGGAGAGGAGAGCAAACCTTCTTTGGGAAAACAATACAGGAAACTAAAAAGGTAAGGGAACTAGACTANATTTTCTTTTAAAATAGTCTCTTATATTTAATCCAAGTCATTTTACAAATTTAATTTTCTACTATTTTAATATTAGTTTAAACTTTAATATAACATTGAATTTTAAGGTTTAAAAATATAAACTTTAAACTTTAAAGTCAATTTTAAACTTTAAAGTTTAAAGTTTAAAATTAAATTCAATTGAAACTTTAGTTTAATTTAAAGTTTTAAATTGAAGTTTTTTAATAATATAATATTATAGAATAATTAAAATTAATAAAAATAAAATAAAATTATCGGTACACAATGATCCGGTAATCGGTTCCGATCCGGTCCAAACCGGTTTCTATCCGGTCCAAATCGGTTCCTATCCGGTAACTAAGGGACCGATCGGAACCTTTGAAAATTTCCGATAAAAACGATTTCGATAAGACCCAATTTCAGTAAATAAATCCATTAACGAGGACCAACTCTGATAAAACCGATCATGTTGATCCGATCTTGTCCAATTGTCGTTCTTACTGTAAACATCCATGTTTTATAAAGAAGCTACAGATTAACTTACCCAGGTCCTGACGGGGTTCTGGCTGCCCTGCTAATGGGGAAGGGGGGAGCAAACCTTCTTTGTGTGTGTGTCGGGAAAACAATACTGGAAACTAAAAAGGTAAGGGAACTAGATTAGAAAAGCTAGGAAATTCAAGTTAGCGTATTGTGTCTTCTAGTATGGGAGAAATCACTAGTTAAGAACAAAGGGGAGAAATGATGTGTAACAACCAATAGGCAAGTAAGTAAAATCATTCAGTTGTTCATATTAAGTATCTATACTTGTTCATTATGAAATCGATAATATCATTATACGTACATATACTGTAAACATCCATGATTTATGAAGAAGATTAACTTACCTAGGTCCTGGCGGCCCTGCTAGCGGTTGTGGTGGCCCTACTGGTGGTATATTATTCTTCCCAAATCCAACAAATTAAAAAGCTAGTGTCTATTTTNGGTATATTATACATCTCAAAGGGATATGCCATTCTTCCCAAATCCAACAAATTAAAAAGCTAGTGTCTATTTTGTATATTTATATATGGCACCCTCTAGGGCAACATTCTAATTTTCACAGAGTATCTTACCCAATTTATCACCTCTCCTTAAAAACATTCCTTAAATTATTATACATTTAAGTAAATTTATAACTGTTTTACTTATACTTATTACCATAAACATTTTTTCCCATTACTTTTTGTCTCAATCTATTTCATTTAATTTATTGCCACAAAAATTAACATAAATTAAAAAATATATATTTTATCACTAATACTATTAATTAATTAATTTACCTAAGACCCTTCCTCTTCCTTCTCTCTGTCTCTTCCGTTTTATTAAAAAAATATTTTTTAACTTTTTAATTTGACAAATCGGTTACAAACCTTTTTAACTTCGATTCTTCTTTATATTTTCATAAAATATAAATAATTTTGTAGCTTCTCATTTCTACCAGAAATTCATTTACAAGCTTATTCTTTTTAATTTTACACTTTTTCTTCTGAGTTGTAGAAGCTTGAATTTTCTTGAGACAAAAATGGAGGAAAATGTTGGGCTAATTTTTTCAAGGAAGCCATGATTTAAAGTCATTTGATAGTTCTAAAAAATAAAAATAGTTGATAATTTTATTGTGTTTATTATTATTATTATTATTATTATTATTATAATGAGTATATAATTTAAATAAATCTCAACCATAAATTATTATATAGGACACATGACATAAATCTATAAGGCCATTGAACATTACTTGACCTAATTATACTTGACCGGATCTTTATCCCAAATTTTGTTGACCTATTCCTCAGCATTCTCATGGTTCAACAGTATTGTACAAGTTATTTATTTGAATAAATATACGGCTATTCGCCTTTATTTTCTTTTAAAATAGTCTCTTATATTTAATCCAAGTCATTTTACAAATTTAATTTTCAACTATTTTAATATTAGTTTAAACTTTAATATAACATTGAATTTTAAGGTTTAAACTTTAAATTCAATATAAACTTTAAACTTTAAACTTTAAAGTTTAAAATTAAATTCAATTGAAACTTTAGTTTACTTTAAAGTTTTAAATTGAAGTTTTTTAATAATATAATATTATTTAATAATTAAAATTAATAAAAATAATAAAATAAAATTATTGGTACACAATGATCCGGTAAGAATCGGTTCCGATCCGATCCAAACCGGTTTCTATCCGGTCTAAATCGGTTCCTATCCGGTAACTAAGAGACCGATCGAAACCTTTGGAAATTTCCGGTAAAAACGATTTCGGTAAGACCCAATTTCGATAAATAAATCCGTTAACGAGGACCAACTCCGGTAAAACCAATCATGTTGATCCGATCCTGTCCAATTATCGGTCTTACTATAAACATCCATATTTTATGAAGAAGCTATATATTAACTTACCCAGGTCCTGGCGGGGTTCTGGCTGCCCTGCTAGTGGGGGAAGGGGGAGCAAACCTTCTTTGTGTGTGTGTCGGGAAAACAGTACTGGAAACTAAAAAGGTAAGGGAACTAGACTAGAAAAGCTAGGAAATCCAAGTTAGCATATTGTGTCTTCTGGTATGGGAGAAATCACTAGTTAAGAACAAAAGGGAGAAATGATGCGTAGCAACCAATAGGCAAGTAAGTAAAATCATTCAGTTGTTCATATTAAGTATTTATATTTGTTCATTATGAAATCGATAATATCATTATACGTACATATACTGTAAACATCCATGTTTTATGAAGAAGATTAACTTACCCAGGTCCTGGCGGCCCTGCTAGCGGTTGTGGTAGCCCTACTGGTGGTATATTATACATCTCAAAGGGATATGTCATTCTTCCCAAATCCAACAAATTAAAAAGCTAGTGTCTATTTTGTATATATATATGGCACCCCTTAGGGCAGCATTCTAATTTTCACACAACATTCTAATTTTCACAGAGTATCTTACCCAATTTATCACCTCTCCTTAAAAACATTCCTTAAATTATTATACATTTAAGTAAATTTATAACTGTTTTACTTATACTTATTACCATAAACATTTTTTCCCATTACTTTTTGTCTCAATCTATTTCATTTAATTTATTGCCACAAAAATTAACATAAATTAAAAAATATATATTTTATCACTAATACTATTAATTAATTAATTTACCTAAGACCCTTCCTCTTCCTTCTCTCTGTCTCTTCCGTTTTATTAAAAAAATATTTTTTAACTTTTTAAATTGGCAAATCGGTTACAAACCTTTTTAACTTCGATTCTTCTTTATACTTTTATAAAATATAAATAATTTTGTAGCTTCTCATTTCTACCAGAAATTCATTTACAAGCTTATTCTTTTTAAATTTACACTTTTTCTTTTGAGTTGTAGAAGCTTGAATTTTCTTGTGACAAAAATGGAGGAAAATGATGGGCTAATTTTTTCAAGGAAGCCATGATTTAAAGTCATTTGATAGTTCTAAAAAATAAAAATAGTTGATAATTTTATTGTTTTTATTATTATTATTATTATTATTATTATTATTATATAATTTAAATAAATCTCAACCATAAATTATTATATAGGACACATGGCATAAATCTATAAGGCCATTTAACATTACTTGACCTAATTATACTTGACCGGATCTTTATCCCAAATTTTGTTGACCTGTTCCTCAGCATTCTCATGGTTCAATAGTATTGTACAATTTATTTATTTGAATAAATATACGGCTATTCGCGTTGATTTTCTTTTAAAATAGTCTCTTATATTTTATCCAAGTCATTTTACAAATTTAATTTTCAACTATTTTAATATTAGTTTAAACTTTAATATAACATTGAATTTTAAGGTTTAAACTTTAAATTCAATATAAACTTTATACTTGTTTAAAGTAAATTTTAAACTTTAAATTCAATATAAACTTTAAACTTTAAAGTCAATTTTAAACTTTAAAGGTTGAAGTTTAAACTTAAATTCAATTGAAACTTTAGTTTACTTTAAAGTTTTAAATTGAAGTTTTTTAATAATATAATATTACATAATAATTAAAGTTAATAAAAAAAATTACCGATACACAATGATCCGGTATGAATCGGTTCCGATTCGGTCCAAGCCGGTTCCTATCCGGTCCAAACCTTTTCCTATCGGTAACGAAGGGACCGATCGGAACCTTTGGAAATTTCCGGTAAAAACGGTTCTGGTAAGACCCAATTTTGGTAAATAAATCCGTTAACGAGGACCAATTCCGATAAAACCGATCTTGTTGATCCGGTCCTGTCCAATTGTCAGCCTTACTGTAAACATCCATGTATTATGAAGAAGCTACAAATTGACTTACCCAGGTCCTGGCGGGGTTCTGGCGGCCCTGCTAGTGGTGGAGGGGAAAGCAAACCTTCTTTGGGAAAACAATACAGGAGACTAAAAAGGTAAGGGAACTAGACTAGAAAAACTAGGAAATCCAAGTTAGCATATGTGTCTTCTGGTATGGGAGAAATCACTAGTTAAGAACAAAGGGGAGAAATGATGTGTAACAACCAATAGGCTAGTAAGTAAAATCATTCAGTTGTTCATATTAAGTATTTATACTTGTTCATTATGAAATCGATAATATCATTATACGTACATATACTGTAAACATCCATGTTTTATGAAGAAGATTAACTTACCCAGGTCCTGGCGGCCCTGCTAGCGGTTGTGGCGGCCCTGCTGGTGGTATATTATACATCTCAAAGGGATATGCCATTCTTCCCAAATCCAACAAATTAAAAAGCTAGTGTTTATTTTGTATATATATCTATGGCACCCCTTAGGGCAGCATTCTAATTTTCACACAACATTCTAATTTTCATACAGTATCTTACCCAATTTATCACCTCTCCTTAAAAACATTCCTTAAATTATTATACATTTAAGTAAATTTATAACTGTTTATAGATTTTGCCTATAAATTAAAAAAGATTTGAGCATCCATAACCAACAATGGACTCCATGATTTCACTTCTTCTTCTTTCGTTTCTTCTACTTCTTCACATTTATCAGTTTATACAAAAATTAAAAATTAAAAAAAAATTGATGTGTACACTTTTGTTAGAAGTGAATGTCAACATTTGATACTACATATCTGTTGGCATACATAATTCTATTCCATCCAAAAAGAAAGAGGAAGAGGAAGAGTAAGAGAGAATATGTTGGTGTAAGAAGAAAGACTATACAACAAATGATTCTTCTCAAAATAAAAGACTTTTTGAAAGAATGTTACACTATAATTCCTCCTACATGTTGAGAAAAAATTTATTTGATTGAGAAATTTATAAGAAGGGTGATTAGTGTTAAAAATGCCAAAGAACAATTATTTAAAAGAATTATCTATTTATGGAATTCAATTTAAATTAGGAGAAGAATAAGAAAGAATTATTTAGAAAAAAAATCAGTATATTTATGAAATTCATATCAAATAAAAAGGAGAATAAAAAAAATATTTTATAATTTGAAAAGGAGCCAAAAATATTGCTGACATTATTTATTTCAACTTATTTATTCTACTAATTTCATTTTTTTTTATCACAAATACTTTCCTCATTTATTTTTTATTTATGTGTCTTTAATTAAAATTTATATCTTTAACATTAAATCTCTTTATATTTATATTTTAATATATGGATGAGACATCGTCGGATACAAATTTGTTTAGTAATATTCAACGGCACAATTGATTTTTATCAAATGTCCAAAAAATATTTAGTTAGTGGGATCATTTCATTATTTATGATTACTAAAATAATTAAAACCTTAAATTTATTCGTATTATAATAAAATAAAAGCAAAAAACTATTTCAAAGTATTTCCAATCATATATATAAAAAATATGTAGATACTACTTGACAGTGCAACAATTTTCAAACTATAAATAAGATATCTGTTATTTGTCTTTTTTTTTTTT